>NC_051156.1:109565897-109590123 GCF_013339745.2 Dermacentor silvarum | reverse complement strand
TTTATTCCACCGGCACGGCCGAGGCTCAAACACGAAGAAGAAGAGAAACAGGGATGATGATGGCTATATACAAATGAGAACGATGAAGTACGTGAAATGTGCTTACACTAATTTCCCCCCCCTCGTGGAAGCGGCCAACCTGGCCGCAATCTAAAGATCGGCTGAACGGGGAATAAAGTTCTTCATGCGGGAGACGTGAACAATTTCTGCACTACGACGACGGCGGTCCTCGACGGAGTGAAGCGGAGTGACTAGATAGTTCACTGCGGAAGTTTGTTGTAGGACTGTGTAGGGCCCAATGTACCGGTGAAGGAATTTCTCGCAAAGTCCAGGGTTCGAACCGGCGTCCATAGGAGGACTTGGTCTCCAGGATGGAAGGCGATGTCGCGGCGTTTACTGTCGCAGCGACGTTTTCTTTCTTCTTGGGTAGCGGCGGTGTTGCGACGAGCAATTTCACGGCAATGCGCGAGTCGAGCTGCAAACTCTTCTGGGAGGGAGGTGTTAGGCGAAGCAGGAGAGAAAAAGAATTCGGAGTCGAAGACGGAGGAGGCAGATCGTCCATACACCAGGAAGAAAGGGCTGTAACCGGTAGTTCGTTGTGTCGCAGTATTATAAGCGAATGTAACACAGGGAAGGATGTTGTCCCAGTTTGTGTGGTCAGGACGTAAGTGCATAGAAATCATGTCAGAGAGCGTTCGGTGGAAGCATTCAGTAAGGCCGTTGGTTTGCGGGTGATATGTAGAAGTGGTTTTATGCTTCGTATTAGTCTGCCGCAAGACTTCTTCGAGGACGTGGGACATGAAGGCTTTGCCATGATTGGACAAAAGAACGCGAGGAGCACCATGGCGCAAGACTATGGATTGCTGGAAAAAGTCAGCAACCTCAGAAGCAGCACCAGATCGAAGAGGCGCAGTCTCGGCGTATCTTGTTAAGTGGTCTACCGCTGTGACGATCCAGCGGTGACCGGAGGGCGTCAACGGCAACGGACCGTATAAGTCAATTCCAACGCACTCGAAAGGTTCGGTCGGACATGGCAGAGGCTGAAGAAAACCGGCAGGCGGGGATGTGAAGCGTTTGCGGTGCTGACACAACGCACATGGGGCAACGTATTTGGCTACCGTTGTGGACAATCCAGGCCAAAAGCAGCGGGTCTTGATGCGGTCGTAGGTCTTGAGGACGCCTAAGTGGCCGGCGGCAACGTCATCATGAAATGCTTCTAAAACTCGAAGACGAAGGCAGCGAGGTATGACTGGGACCCACTTGTTACCCGTAGGATGATAAATATAACGATGAAGCACCCCATCTTGAAGGCGAAATTGCTGAAGCTGGCGTCGCAAGCGGCTGTTGGGTGGTTTAGTTAGGCCGCGAAGGCGATCAATGAGAGTTCGACAGTAGGAGTCTGCGTGCTGAAGGGAAGCTAAATCGGAGCGTGAAGAAAGCTGAGCTTGATCCAGTGACATTAGCGTGAGCTGGTGGGCGGCAGGCGTAGCGTCAGAGTGACGTGGTAGAGACGGGGAGTGCGCACGATCGATAGAAGGTGAAAGCGGGCATCGAGACAGTGCGTTTGCATCATGATGACATTTGCCAGACCGGTACGTTATCGTGAAATCATATTCTTGTAAGCGCAGTATCCAGCGTCCCAGGCGTCCTGACATGTTCTTCATAGATGACAGCCAACACAGAGCATGATGGTCGGTTACGATGGTGAAGTGGCGACCATAGAGATACGGGCGAAACTTCTGAATGGACCAAACAATAGCCAGGCATTCCTGCTCTGTGATCGTGTAGTTCTGTTCAGATGGCGAGAGGGTCCGGCTAGCATACGCCACAACCTGCTCTTTAGACGCGGGACCCCGTTGCAGGAGCACTGCTCCGATGCCTTGCGCACTTGCGTCAGTGCGGAGTATAGTGGGTGCCCTCTCATCAAAATGGCGAAGCACCGGTCCGGAAGTGAGATGTTTCTTAAGGGCTTGAAATGCCGACTCACAGTCTTCGGACCATGTGAAAGAGGCGCCGGTGACCAGGAGCTTATGTAGAGGAGCTGCTATTGTAGCAAAATTGCGTATAAAACGGCGAAAGTAAGACGCCAGGCCGAGAAAGCTGCGCAATGTTTTTTGATTTGATGGGCAAGGGAATTGAAGCACAGCAGCAATCTTCTCAGGGTCAGGTTGGACGCCGTCTTTTGAAACGACGTGACCCAGCACTTTGATGCTTCTGCTGGCGAATGTGCACTTTTTAGTATTAATCTGGAGACCAGCATCTGAAAGGCATTGGAGGACTTCGTCTAATCTCTGTAGGTGTTGGCTGAAGCTGGAAGAAAAAACAACGATGTCATCCAGATAACAGAGGCAGGTCTTCCACTTAAGGCCACGAAGAACAGTGTCGATCATACGCTCAAACGTGGCTGGAGCGTTGCACAGGCCAAATGGCATTACATTAAATTCATAAAGTCCGTCCGGCGTGGCGAAAGCGGCTTTCTCTTTGTCAGCCTCGTTCATGGGAATTTGCCAATATCCCGACCGCAGATCAAGGCTGGAAAAATATTCCGCTCCTTGTAGTGTATCTAAGGCGTCGTCAATTCGAGGCATGGGATACACATCCTTGCGTGTAATCTTATTGAGCACTCGATAATCAACGCAAAAGCGAACAGAACCATCCTTTTTCTTCACCAGAACGACAGGAGACGCCCAGGAACTGGATGAAGGTCGTATAATATTTCGTGCTAGCATGTCATCAACTTGGTCTTCAATGACCTTCCGTTCCGACTGCGAAACACGATATGGGCGACGGCGTATAATTGCAGAACCGTCGGTTTCGATGTGGTGTGCAGCTACGGAAGTCTGGCCCAATGCGGTGGCACAGCTATCAAAGCAGGAGTTGTGCTTAGCCAAAAGGGCGAGTAACGCATCCGACTGGGCAGCGGTTAGGTCAGAACCAATTAGGGCTCGCAGAGAAGAAGAATCCAAACCTGAGGTTGGTACTGGTGACGAAGAAGGGGAAAGCGCTGCGACAGAGATCAGTGGCGGGTCGGTGAAGGTTGCCACGGTCATCCCTTTGGGCAACAGCACAGGATCTGGGGTTGTGTTGCAGGCGTACAGGAGAGCTCGGCCACATGAAAACCGGACGAGACAAGGGGCGACTAGAATTCCTCGTGAAGTGCAGCGTGAAGAGGGGGTAACCAGTGCGTCTCCATCGGTTAGCTGGCCGGATGTGACAGCTACAATGTGCTCGTGACCAGGGTGCAGGACGTAATCTGCAGCGACAGCCAAGTTCAAGATGGAGGGTGACGACTCCAAAATAGGTGCATCCGTGGTATCTGTGATGTGGACGACTTTCTCCCTACATGATATGACAGCGGAGGCAGAATGCAGAAAGTCCCAACCGAGAATAAGTTCATGGATGCACGCGGGTAGCACAATCATCTCAATGTGGTGACGAATGCCGTCGATCAAAACACGAGCCGTACATTGTCCGTCGGGGTGAATGGGTACGTTATTAGCGCCGCGTAAAACGGGTTCAAGATAAGGCGTTCTGACTTTACGGAGTCGTGAGCACAAATCACTACGCAGAACGGAAACAGCGGCACCAGTATCGACGAGAGCTTGCACAGGAACACCTTCGAGAGTTACAGATAGCATATTGGCCGGGCGACAAGGAGGTATTTCCGAAGTTCGACAGGACGCAGTTTTCCCTCCAAAAACTGCAATCCTTAGTTTTCCGAGTGTTGGTCAGCAAGGCGGGAGATGGGGCGAAGCGGTGATGCAGAGCGGCGGTAGGGAGAAGGAGAACGTCGTCTAGCCGAACGGGAGCCCTGAGGCAGACGTGGAGACGCTGGAGGAGATGGAGAACGATGCTGCGTAAAAGCGGACGGGCCTGGGTAGTAAGCGTCGTGTCGGCGGTTCTCATCTCGCTCGAAATCGGCATAGCCTCGGCTTACATCCAGCTGGCGGCGACGGCAGTAACGCGATATGTGGCCCCGTATACCGCAGTAAAAGCAGACCGGACGAGGTGGACGCCACAGAGTATACGAAGGTGCAGCAGGTGCTCGGGCGCCCATAGAGGCCAAATGGCCGCAGGTGAGGTCAGGAGGCCCAGAAGGGACAGTAGCAGGTGGCATTGCTGCGACTTCCGCGTATGTGGGCATCGGGAACGCTGCTGGGGCAACAGACGTCGGTGTCGTCATGGCTGCCAACTCCTCCTTCACAAGGTTGCGCAAGTCGAACGTTGGCGATGGGGCGGGAACAACAGTGGATCGCCGCTGTTGCTGCTCCTGAAGTTCTTCGCGAATAATAGAGCGGATGAGAGTACGTAAATCAGAATGAGGTGGCATGGGAAGGTCGCTGTCACGGTGAAGACGGAGGGCCTGAAGCTCGTCCAAGCGCTGGTACGTCGATGTAATATCTTGAATCGAGGTAGGATTTTGGACAGCTAAGGCGTTGAATGCGATGGAACCAATGCCTTTAAGAATATGGCGAATGCGTTCGGCTTCCGTCATTCCAACGTTGGCGCGGCGGCATAGAGCCAGGACATCTTCGATGTACGATGTATATGACTCTTGCGGAAGTTGAACACGCGCAGCGAGCTTCTGTTTGGCGACTTCTGAACGGCCAGATGAAGACGCGAAAATTTGCCGCAAGCTGGTAGTAAACGCTGACCAGTCGGTGAAGTCAGTTTCGTGGTTAAAATACCACGTCTTCGCAACGTGGGTCAGATAGAACGTGACGGTAGTCAACTTCTGTCTATCAGTCCACCCATTGGCCGAACTCACGCGGTTGTAGTTGTCGAGCCAGTCGTCGACGTCTTCCCCGCGGAGACCCGCAAAGACTGGTGGATCACGATTAGGGGTGGTAATGGTGCACGATGTCAGTGCAGCCGATGTCGTAGGAGCAGGAGCGTCAGGGGTAGTGATAGTGCCGGCGGCCGACGCAGGGGTGGTCATAGCTGTGGGGGTGGCCGGGCGCAGGCGGCGACCGTAACGTAGCTCCAGGTAGGGCAGGAACGCAGGAGGACGTCGGGATCTTGACGCGCCTCCACCACTTTGAAAGACGGAAGACGACCAGGACAGGCAGCACTGGCAGACCCGTTTATTCCACCGGCACGGCCGAGGCTCAAACACGAAGAAGAGAAACAGGGATGATGATGGCTATATAAAAATGAGAACGATGAAGTACGTGAAATGTGCTTACAATATATATATATATATATATATATATATATATATATATATATATATATATATATGTCTCCCTCATGTTTGGAATATGTACATTCAGGAGTGCCTGCATGCTCTTCTCCCCTGCTCCAGTGACGAAAAGGAGAGCCTTTCTATGTACCATAGTAGAACATTCAAAGGTTTTCACTTTACCCATAACATCAATTGTCATCGGGATCTCTCACAATACAGAATAGCAGTGGTCCATAATATTAGCCCATCCTAACATAACTGTAAATTAGTAAATACCGAGATGCTGTGAAACAGCTGTTACAAAGCCGCTGGTGCTGGAAATTTCAGTAGCAGTGCAGTGGTACAGCTGAGTGCCATCTGCATAGAGATAAATGCACATGCATGTTAACAACTCAGTAGTTGCTGACACTTTCGTAAACTGTACGCTGCACAATGAAGTAATCTAGACAACTTTGTTGGAACAAATGCAGATAATTAAAATGCCATTTAAACACTAACATGATTAACGGTCGCTGACCTCTCACACACTAAGGGATAATACTACTGAAACATCAGTGGAGAGCTCATAGATTACCACAGCCTATAAAGGACAAGCTTTCTTTGAGGAAAACAGCTTTAACAGGTGTTAGTTTGCTTGATAATTTTATGTGTTAGCTTAGTTTAAATGTCACGCAGTACTAAAAATATAAAGTGCAGCATTCCTAACAGCACAAGTCGTCGTCAGCCTCGTGGTATAACTGATTTTTGCACTGTTTGTGTCAGTGAGCCAACACATACAAAGAAAACTGAGTTCACACATATACAGTGCCACGTGCACTTCTCCTTCTGAAAACAGAGCCACGAGTCCGAATGCTGCTGATAGGAAAGGTTATATAGAGTGCCACACTGCATGGAACTACCACTTATGACAGTATATGAATCTGCTGATTGGAGAGGTAGTCACATTCCATTTCTAGTCTCTTTTAGAAGCATTGCTAAAGGCACAATTAATATTATTCATATGTCACGAATTTCACACACACACAGTTTGGTTAAATAACTTGTGAGAAAAAGACATGTTTACCTGGAATAGCAGCCTTTTTATCCTGCTGCAAAACTTTCCTTCAAATTAATGAAATAACGTGACAGCGTCATATTATATCGTGTGTTCCTCGCAACTACTTGCCGGCACTGGTGACTTACAGCGTTGATACGTGACTCATTGGGCGACAATACTGCCTAATACAAATGCTTCACGAACACGAGCACACGTCCCTCGCAGAGAATGGCAACCATATATACCTCTATGAGACATGATCGCACCTTTCTGGTCAAAATGCACGTTAGTACGACATCACCACCTCATTAATAATAACTCAGTACAAGCCAGCAGCCGACTGCATAATGTGAAATTGCAACAGATGTCCACTTACTGGTGGCCTGTGATTGAGTCAGCTCTGGCAGTTGACTGGGTGCTGAGAAATACACGTCCTGGGTTGTCCCTACAAAACATACTGGGTTATGTCAAATGTTGAAAATATAACATGCCGGCATTTCATAACTTGGTCGCAAAACAAACGAGTAGAGACAAATGTGATGTAAAAAGAGTACGCATCATATAATAGGCTGTCAGCTGGTAATGCATTCCGCGAAAAATATAATGCAAAGGAAAGACTACCCACAAATTTGACACACAATTTAACTCGGTCTAGGTTTTTTGGTTGTCAAATATAGTCAAATAATAATAATTATGTGTCTCGTGGTTGGGGCGCAATTAGTGTAAATTACGCACTACATTGTTTAAGCATCAACCGTATGCGCGCTATTTCGCGCGTGATTGCGACAACCGACGCGATGGAGATGGCTGTCGCGTTCGCTCGTCGTCTACAATACGTACCGTACCGCATGCGAGTGGCGACTTGGAGCGACGTCTCACCGGTGTTGCCGGTATGAGGGCAGCAAATACGCGCCGAAACTGGCGTGACGCGTGCTTTATTAATTTAAGTTGTGTTTTACCGTAAAAGCACCATAAACATTTCTAAAGGTCTTGCACTTGGTTCTTATCCTTGCACGTATCAAAAAGTCGCTTGCTCGCTCCGTGCGACAATTCGTAGCACTCGACTGATGTACATCCTGTTTCGGCTTCGCGTTATTGGATAGTCGCTCATAGCACTTTCGGGCGACGAGCGACGAATTCTAGATTTCCAGAACCGAGCGATCTGTTCGTGCGACGGCCCGTTTCGTCGCTGGAAGCTGTCGCTCGTCGCCGTCTCGCACAAAATAAATCGCTCTCATGCGGTTTGGGCTTTACTTTGCAAAACATTTCTTCAAGGCGCGCCTGTGCGCGCTTCGAATGAGTAGCACTGTAAAATTTACGTACATGGCATGTATTATAGTTGCTAAACACGGATTCCCTTTGACCTGTGTTGTGTGTAGTGAGATACATATACCTGCCCTTTTTTGCATTAGCCATACTGTGCGGCAGTGCACCTATGCGCGCGCCAGTAAACCAGAGACACATAAATACTAAAATACAGAAGTGCCACTCACCAATTCGAGCATGTTGTAGTGGGTTGTGCCCACAGATAAACTCCAACCGGCCTGGAATGGTGCAGCAGGTTCATTGTTTGCGGAACGGAAAAATCCATCGCACTCACATTGCGGGGCATTGCATTGGCCTCACAACACACCTTTCATGTCCACTGGTGGAAATATATCGCCCTGCTGCGCACGCGAAGGGCGCCGCCAACACAGTAAACTTTCCAACCGGTTTGGACGAAAAGTCCGCAGAACGGGAGCTTCGACATGGCGTGTCCGCGCCTCGGCGGCTCCTGCGATGTCAATCCGAAACTTCTTCTTTGTTGTATATATTTTTTCTTTTCCTTCACGCGTGCGTGGTGAGTTTGTTTACGGCGCTTTGGCAGCTTCGGCCGCTTCGGCTTCGGCGCATTTGGTCGCGTATCGTGCACGAACATCGGTGTGAGGGGCAGTATACGGACATGGGCCGCGTAACAACGAGTGCATATAGGCAGTTCTAGTTTGTGTGGAGGCCGCTTGAACAGTGTCCCTATATCTCCCATTTGTCGGGCTGCCCATAGCCGTTATATTAAGCAGTACGTCGAAGGGTGCCGTTTCTAGCCAGGCTACTATCCAGGACCAGACTAAGAGTGTAAAGCAGGAAAGAAGGGCTATAGCCGGTAGTCTCGTGCTTGGCGGTGTTGAACGCGTACGTCATAAAAGACAGTACGTCATCCCAGTTCTTGTGGTCGGATGGAACATACATTGATAGCTTGTTTATAATTGTTAGGTTGATGCGCTCCGTTAGCCCATTCTTTTGTGGATGGTATCATGTCAAGTGATACAAGTGGGATTCACATAAACGAAGCAGCTCTTCTACGACATACGCGGTGAATTGTCGTCCACGCTCGCTGATGACGCGAGGCGGACGATGTCGCAGGATAACACATTGCAGCAGGAACGTCAAAACGTCAGTGGCAATTGCGGTGGGCACGGCCGCCGTCCCGCAGTAGCGTGTGAGATAGTCGACCGAAACAATTATCCAACGATTGCCCTTGGCTGATTTTCGAAAAGGGCTGACGAAGTCAATGCCCACTTGTAGGAAAGGCGTTCTTGGAGGCGGTATCGGCTGCAGGAGACCAGCTAGAGCAGTAGATGGACGTTTGTGACGCTGACACTGCATGCAGCTGGCCACATACGTCTCAACATACTGTCGCATTTCAGGCAAATAATTAAACAAAAGCGTTCCTGAATCCGGTAGAGTGTCCTCACCGAACCTAAATGGCCAGACGTACGGTCGTCGTGCATAGCACTCAGAATCGCTGTGCGAAGGCTCTCCGGCACAACTATGAGAAAACGTGCGCCAGTGCTGGAAAAGTTCTTCTTATACAGGAGTCCATCTCGTACAAAGAAATAGTTTGCTGTAGTAGAGGTGGTCGTAGCGCTGAAGAGCGATGTTAATTTAGCGTCCTTTAACTTTTAGGCTTTGGAACAGTGAGAGTATGGAAAACTCGGCTACGCAAAAAATTAAATTAGGGGGTTTTACGTGCCAAAACCACGATATGATTATGAGGCACACGGTAGTGGGGGACTTCGGAAACTTGGACCACCTGGGGTTCTTTAACGTGCACCTAAATCTAAATACACGGGTGTTTTCGTATTTCGTCCCCATCGAAATGCGGCCGCCCGTAGCCACAAGTTGATCGAAGTCGTCGGCGTCACAGTCCGTAGTGTTAAGTGGCATACGCGAGAAGCAGTCCGCATCAGCGTGTCGTCAACCGCTCTTATAAGACACGATGAAGCTGTATTCTTGCGGTCGGAGCGCCCAGCGCGTAAGGCGACCACATGGGTGACGAATATTTACAAGCCAACACAATGAGTGGTGGTCGGAGACAACTGTGAAGATGCGGTCATACAGGCATTAACGAAACCGCTGAACTGCAAATATTTCCGCGAGGCATTCTTGTTCCGTGACAGTGTAATTCTGCTCGGGCCCACTTAATGAGCGACTTGCATATGCGATCACGTGTTCGTGGTCACCGTAGCGTTGAACTAGGACGGCACCAATACCTGTGCCACCGGCATCCGCATGGAGTTCCGTCGGAGTTGAAGGATGAAGGTGAGCTGAAGGTGTTGAAAACCAGGTCGTGACGTCAGCATAAACTTCAACTGACGAAAAGAAGAGTCGCACTCCGGAGACCACTCAAAGGGGATGTCCTTTCGTAGCAGGCACGTCAGCGGACACGCGACGTCGGCAAATTTAGGAATAAAGCAGCGGAAATAGGAACGAAGTCCCAGAAAACTACGGAACTCCTCCACAGAGCGCGGTGCACTGAACGCTTCAACGGCTGCTGACTTCTGGGGATCAGGGCGGATGCCTTCCTTATCAACGAGGTGTCCAAGCACAAGGGTTGGGTGGTCTCCGAAGTGGCATTTCTTGGAGCTAAAACTAAGCCAGCATTTCTGACGCAGTTAAAGACACTATCCAGACGCGAGTTGTGTTCGCTGAAGATGCGGCCAAAGAGGACGACGTCGTCGAGGGAGCACATACAGATGTTCCGCTTCAAGCCGCCTAGAATAGCTTCCATAAACTCGCCTATGCAACCGGAGCGTTGCACAGTCCAAATGGCATCAGATTAAATTCAAAGAGCCCGTCAGAGGTTACAAAGGCAGTATTTTCCTAGTCCTCAGGAGGCATCGGAATTTGCCAGTAGCCGGATCGTAAGTCTAATGAGGAAAAGTAAGAGGCGGAATGAAGGCAGTCTATTGTTTCATCAACACGTAAATTTTGTTACAGCATTCAATTGGCGATAGTCGATGCAAAATCTCCAAGATCCATCTTTCTTTTTAACAAGAATCACAGGAGCTGCCCACGGACTCGTTGGCCGTTGTATGACTCCCTTTTTCCTCATTTAGTGCACTTGTTCGTTGATAATCTGGCGCTCTAATGGTGAAACGCAGTATGGCGTTTGTCTAATAGAATTTGCCGAACCCGTGTTGATGGTATGGCGTGTTCGAGACGCGGGGATTGAAGGTACTTTGTCTTTCTGTGCAAAGTCGGAATACCGAAACGTGCTTCGAAATCACATCCACTAACGTTCGGCGTTCACTCGTGCTGAGCGATTTATTTCCCATTGACAAAAGGGCCGTTTCCGAACTTTGGCCATCTGGTTCCTCCGGCACATATGTAAGTTCAGCGACGGATATGTACGCGTGTTCCCTGACGAAGGCTAATTACATGCCGTCTAGTAGTATCACAGGCTCCGTAGAACAGTTTACGGTCCATAAGCCAGCGCGTCCGCCTTCGATCGACACCACACAATGTGGAACCAACACATTCTTCTTCACACAGTTTATGTGCATCGGTTCTATATGTATACGGTAGCATCGAAGCTCTAGGCATCGGCGCCGCAAGAAACAACGGAAACACAAGCGGTAGATGATTCAGGTAGGACACCCAGTGTAGTATCGTGATGTTCTAATGAAGTTCTAATGGCATCCGACCATTTACGAATGCCTTCCCTGTGCGGCAGTCGACAGTGGCCCCCAGCAACTCGGCGCATGCGCAGGCCGTCCTCCCTCCGCTTCTCTTTCCGTCGCATGCTTTCTCCTTTCATCGCGCGCTGCACACCGCGTTCGTTTCATCCTTCGCTGGGCTCGTTCACTCGGTTACGGGGTAGTGCGACGCCGAGGTAGCACCGACACTCAGCTCAGGAACGGACTAGAACGGACGCCTAAGTGCTGTGCTCTAAAAAGCGCCAGGAACGCCGTCTCCAGTAGACGCCCACCGAGTGAGAGAGAGAGAGAGAATTAACTTTATTAAAGGTCCTGAAGGGGCCTGAGCCCCCCTTACGGGGCCGGCCCGGGGGCTCCGCCCATGTGAGGACTGGGAGTCGGAGCTCGCCAGCCACCTGTTGAGCCTTCTGGACGGCCTGGTGTTGAAGGGCCCTGTCAGGGCTCCTGAGGTGGTTGATCCAGTCGTCCTCGGTGGCAGGAGACCCAAAGCAAGCGTTTAGCGTAGGACACTGCCACAGAATGTGATCTAAGTCGCACTTTGGATTTTGGCACTTAGGGCATTCTGGCCTTATATCTATTAGGTATTTGCTGTATATATAGCCGACCGAGTGAGACTACAAGCAATTCCAAGCCCTACCATCTTTAGTACCCTCATAAGTGTGCACGCTGCCGGCAATATTTCCTACGAAATTGCTCAGTGGTAGAAGAAGTGATACGTAAATATCACCATTGCAGCAATTACACCTCATTGAGACCACACTTCCTTTCATACAGCAAGCCTTTGTAACGTTTCTATGCCTACCTTTTCTAACCATTCGGCCGTCACAAAACGGTAAAGTATATCTACAGTGCACTTCCCCAAGCCCTATCATTTTACTACCCTTAAACTAGGCGATCGGGCTTATTGTCTACAAAATTACTGAGTCATAACGTAAATGATAACTATATAACCTGGTTGCAGCAAATACACGTCGGCAACAGCACAGTTCCTTTATTAAAGTAAACATTTTTTAAATTTATATGCCTGCATTCCTAAGCATTTGGTGGTACAAAACGGCAAACATCGCTACCTCAAGGATTTGCGAGATGATCGACTGACGCACGTACATGGGACAGATTTTCAGTGGAGCCTTGCACAAAGAACAATTGACTTAAAATGTTGGAGTATTTGGACAAGGTCTCTGTCAGTCTTTCATGGTATTCATTTCCGTGCGGAAATGTTTAAAACGCTCGTACCACCTACACAGAATACACCCCACGAGGTTCATTGACAAGTGCCAGTGATGCACAGACACACCCACACTAAAATATATCACATGGGAGTGTCCCAAGAGGCCTCCGCACATAGACAGCCCAATAGTACTCAAACATCCACTCATGAGGAATAGGCAGTGGGAGCATGGCTTGCGGACGAGGGCCGGGAGAGCCAATTAACTCTTCTGGACCAAGCCCAGCGAGCCGCTCGAGCCAGTGGAGCCCCGGAATAGGGGCCCCAACCATTGTGCCTTCTTTTATTTATTTTCAATAGAGCTTTTAGCCTCTCACTCCTCGCAAATAATTAGCGGGTGTAATGTCTCCAACCAACACAGGGACTACGTAAAGTGTAGTGAGTGGGCGCTAGAATCATTTTCCCAAGCTGGTGCTATTTAACGGGCACTTCAACCTTAGTACACGAGCGTTCTTTCATTCTTCCAACAAAGCAACGTCTGAGGAATAGGGCTGTGGGCACGTCACCACATATTGCCAGCTTTTTTTTCAGTGTAAAAGAAGAACATGAGGACTGCGCATGGAAAATAACACGAGACCGACAGGCAGCGATAACAAACAAATAAAAGTACGGGCAAGTTAGGCAGAACCAGGCAGTTAGGCAATAAGGCAAATCTTAGGCACAGCGAAACTGTCAATCCTCAAGTTTTATTGGCTGCTACTGCTAAGTATTAACTTGGTTTAACTTAACCACCCATTTAGGGTTTAACTTAACTACCCATTTAGGGTTTAACTTAACTACCCACACTGGGCGAAAGCTATCCACAGTGTACGGGCGGCGCGCAGCAGACGACACGCCGGGATGACGTAACGGCGCATGCGCAGAAGCGAGAAGCTGGCGGGTGCTCGGCGGAGCCGTGTCTGTGTCGGGCGAAGCGAGCGCGCACCTGCGCCTGCGGTTACTAGGCAACGCGAGTAGACGTCATTGCTACTGCTGCGGCGCATGCGCGCCTAGGCAACGCGGGCGGCGTCGGCAGCAGCTCTGCGCGTTGCCCCATTGGTACTGCTGCAATTTCTTTCTCTCTCCATCTGGCGCTCATTTTCTCTTTCGCTTTCTCCCGAGCATGCTATCCTTGCCTCTCCTTAAAGTCCCAAGTGAAGGCGACATGTACACGGCACGGAGAGGAGGCGAGACACAAGCCGCTCCGCGGGATGGTTGCTAGGCAATTCAGTGACGTCATAGCTCGGCGAGGTTTTGCGGCAGCAGGCGGCATTTTTTACGGTTAGCTATAGAACAGCTTTGCTGTGAAAAAATCAGTAGCCCCTACCCATGTCGAAGTAGATGTAGGTAAGCGAAGCTTGTCGTGTGTTTCTTCGGTGTTCCTCCGAACGAATCGCGCTTATGAGTACCACGTTGTATTTGAACCACAGCCCGATACAGGCACTGCAGCTGGCTCCGAAGTTCCGGTTCAGAAACTCGCGTTGAGAGCTGGCCGTCGCAGCGGGGAACTTGGTTCTGGCGTTGCCGAGGCGTGCACCACCGTTGTCGGGTTCCTGGAGGGCAATACGGCGCTGACATTTGACCTCAGCATTGCGCTTTAACAACTCGGGGTCGGTGGCTCTTCGCTGACGTATGGCCTAAACATCGCGCTTCCTCAACTCGGGGTCCGCGGCTCTTCGCTGACGTTTCACCTGGGCTTTGGAAGCCCTCACGCTGTCTATCCGTTACGTAATCTATCCGTTACGTAAGACAATTAATGACTCATACCCCATTAAGCAATGGCTCACACGCCCGTAAACGCGGTCTCCTCATTACAACGAAAGAAGTGAAGTGAAATTGTACGCTAGAATGACTAGTGGCAACGCAGCCAGATGTGGAAGTAGATCGGACTACGACTAATGCGGGAGCAGTGGCACGAGCGCGTGCCGAGCATGAGCACGAGCGCAAACCGAGGTACAGTACGCTGTAACCGAGAGGCGCCAACGAGCCAGCTCGGAAAGAAGACGATGACGCTCGAGCCAATGCTGGTGATGCAAATTTTTTGCGTACATGTACGCCACCGTAATCTGAGTTATACCACGCTTCGCTTGAATGCACTTGCGCTACACTAAAACCCACGCGACACTAGAGTTGTGACGTTCGGCTTTCGCTTGCTATATTTCTTTCAGGTTAAATTTAGACATTCAAGTGACCTGCACAATGACCGGTAACCGCGATGTCGCAGACATAATATATTGTTTGGTCTTTCCTGCATACTAGGCACCTCGATAAAAGAGGATATGTAATAAAAATTGCTCTTGTTGGACTCCAATCAGGGTAGGGCTACGTGTTCACTCAGTGGATGCGAGCACTCTGTAAATCAACAAAGCAATAAATCCGAATCAATTCTGAATGGCGCCGTCAATGAAAGCGTTCTGGAAAAACAGGAGAAAACACGTAAATTATTATTGAAAAAATGTCACAGTTTCGCCCTAAGTGCGAAGCAATGAATGCGATAGCAACACAGCAATGTCATACGAAGTAAGGTGAGCGGCTTTGGTAGCAACAACACGCAGAACTGTTGTCGACGCCATCGGCGTTTTGCCCGCGTTCGCTCAAAATGCGTGCGGCGTTGGTGACTGTTGCCGGAGCCTCTGATATAAATAGGCACTGCGTGCCGCAGCTAAACGTCGCCTCCCTTCCCTCCCCCTCCCCCACGGCCTCTCGCTCGTTGGAAGAAGGCGCGTTTGCTCTACATACATGGTGATTGTGAAGGAGAACAGAGACGCCTACTTCTGCAGCCCTTAAGCGCGCCTGAAGCACGGCGCAGAACGCGCGTTTGTTCTCCGCCGTGCGTTCACTCCCCGTGAAAGAGCGCGTCCCTCGCGCCCTTTCACTCGCACATACAGCGTTCGGCGGCGCGCGGCCACGATTTCATCTCCATTGACGTCATACGGAACCTCACGGCGACGGCGACGGCGACGGCGACGCCGACGGCAGAAATCTGCTTTTGAGTGTCCATATAATTGCTATCGCAATAAAACGTTTGTAGAAACTCCTAATGACAAAATTTGGCTCACTTCGGCACCCTTGTTGCTCCTTTTTATGGTTGTAGTTGATGATAGAGTTGTCAACAAATTGCGGAACTACGATGCCTGTCTCGGAACTGGGAGAACGCGAGACTTTCGGGAGAGGCGCTTGCAGGCATGTTGTTACCTGCCGCTGAAACCGGACATTGTTTGCTGCATAGGGCTGGCGTTTCCGTTTAGTTTTCCGCTTCATTTTGCTGAAGGTCTGCCAAGGCATCGTTGGTAGTCTTCTCTCCCCAGCTCTCGGATTTACACCAGAAGATTGCCTGTAAACACTTCCATTTTAGCTCGTCCTTTGGCGTGATGAATGCGTTGATGCTTGGGTCTGTTGCGCCTAACTTGACGTTTAGCACGAAGTATGTGTTGTCGACGCTGTGTACGGCGGGCGCGGGACAAAGCGTATCTTTGTAACTTATACTGTAATAACACTATCTTTCATAACAATGAAAAGTCAGTCCACAAGGTCCTATTAACACTTAGGAAAAAAGAGCACCATGCAAACGTTTTCATCTAATCTCTACTTATGAGGTGGAGGTACTTGCCCGTATTGGACAAAATCGTTGTTTCTCAGCAATATAGGGATAGCGAAACGTATTTATGGTATGAATGTTTCAATCGCCTCCCATTTTAAAAGCCTATAGAACCCGGGCTGAGGTATAAATATATTTTCATACCTCGGTTCTGCGTACAGTTTTTTTTATCTGCTAAAGTAGCATGTTAGACAACTTATGTGACCTATCATTAAAAAAAGAAAAAAAAAGCCTGGTACAGCCTTATCATCAAAGCTAATATACCTGATCCAGTGTTTTAAAGAATATATTTTTTTCTTGTGCCAAATTATCCAGTGACTTATTTTCTCTATTATAAATTGTTTACCGTCAAGTTATCTATTTATAAGTGGTGTGATTAAGCAAAATAACACAAAGCGGACAATCGCCTTCTACGAAACCTTTATTTTCGCGGTACCTACATAAAACATTGTTCATGAAGCCGTAAACGAATCACAATGCTGTTATATGTAAATACATTCACAGATATTATCTCCAGTGAGCATTACCACCATTTCGCATTATTGCACAGTGGTCAAATGTGTTTCCTGCGCAGTCAGTTTTCTTATTCACCTACACAAAATAGTAGTCATTTTATGGCTCTACTTAGAACATTGTCTATCGCTTAAGCTTGGTCTGCGAGAGGACACTTTGGGTCATGTCATTGCCCCCACTGCTGCTGGTAAACGATGACGCACTATTTCCTGAGGCCCCTTCTAGGCTTGAAGTTGCACCTCTGCTGATGCCAGAAGAAAGACCCGAATTTCCGCTGCCACTGCCATATGAGGTGTACTCGTACTTGGTCGTGCTGGTGCTACTCACAGGGCTCGTCCGGATGCCACCAGTTGCAGAAATGCCGGCACCGGAGGTGGTTCCGCTAATTGAACGAGTCCCGGACATAAACATGCTTGTCCCCTGGTTTACTGGCAGCGAGTTGACTATCGTGCTACCGGCGCTACCAGGCTGCCGAGATAGAAGGACGCTTCCATCAGGAGCATGAACAAAATACTGTGAACTGCTGCCTCCCATCATGGGTATACCACTTAGGCCAGAAGGACCCCACAAGTCCAATGGATGGAGAGCTCGGAACGTATGAAGTGAAGCCGAAAGCTCCGCGCTGGACAGCCTATTGGGCTAGTACTACCGACAGACAGTCCCTGGAACAATCGCTGATACGCCTGGATGATGACGCCACACTTTTAGCTGCCAACGTGTTCCAGGTGCTTCATGACCTTCGACAACGTAATGCGGGTGCCCACCTATTGCAGAACCTCCCATGAGATACGGATGCGAAGAGGTTGCGGCTGATACAAAACCATTAGAGACCGGAATGGCAGTTGTGTAAGATCCGGTAGTGAAAGGTACCGTTAACCCAGTTTGGCCAAGAGTGCTTCCCAAAAGGCCGTTGGATGAAGAAACAAACTGCCCATTAACGAATACTCCTGGAGTCGAAGTTACTCGAGTACCAGTGGTGAACAGTGGATGAAGGGAAGTTGTGCCATAAAAAGGAACTTGCGTGGCACTCGACACTCCTGGCACATTTTTTAGTCCCAGTAGTGTTGGTGACGATAATGATTGGACCCGCTGCTCCGTAACATGGTACCCTGATGCAGTAGGTGTAATCGAAGACGGTAACGTTGGTTGTTCACCGGAGGAAAACGTACTTGACGTTAAACGCGTTTCTGAGGTTGGAGGACGTGCCAAGGCTGAAGCATATATGCGTGGATGAGTTACAGTTTTTGTTACCACTGTTTCTTTCGTTCCCACTGTTGTCTTTCGCGGTCCGCCTGCGGGAAGCAGGACGTCAGCAATTTCCTTTAAGAAGCTCGGAGTTTCTTCTGACGGCGACTGACTTTCTGAAAAGGTGTTATATCGGTTAAACGGACTAATAGCCTCTGAAGTGGCCAAGGGAAGACGCGACCTCATACTGCTTACTGGTTCCTGTGATCCTAGCAATAAGTGGGTAAGTGTGTCGTAGTCACTACGTTCTGTTGGTTGGCGGAGCCCACGAAGGAATGCCAGCGTCTTTACGGTGGAGTCTAACGGTGTTCTGCTGCTTCCAGAAAGCCTGATTGATTCTGGGCTTATTCCGACTAGTCCAGCTAAATATTGTGCGGCAACATCGTTTGGATTGCTGATGGCATTTCGAAGCAACGATATCATTCTTGTGGACCCATCTGGTCCGCTTTCATCTGACTCCAGGCTGTTTATTGATGAACCAAATATTCCGGCTGGTCGTCTATTAAATATGATCTGCTTTAGAATAGTATTATATAGTGACGAGCTCGGTCTCTTACCGAACAGTTTCAATAAGAGGGACGGGTGTGTCCCACGAGATCTTAATAATCTGCCGAGCACAGTTTTTGATGCAGAAGTACTCTTTAAGAGGGGGTACAATGGATTGCTTGGGTCGCTTAACAGTGAAGGCAGTCGTCCTTCGTGCAGTACAATATCGTTTTTGTGCACAAGCTGTCCGTCAGGTGTTACTGTGTATTGGCGAGGGTGTGCAAAAAAGTCCGAAATTGAGAAGTCAGATGTAGAACTGCTACTTGACAGAGGGCCACTTACTGGCACAAGTGTGCCGTCTGGTGACTGAACGTAACGCACACCCATTTTTCCGCTGTTAGCTCCAATAAGAGTACTCAGTATGCTTCCGCTCGAGGAACTTCCACCGTAACCAGGAACACCTGGGTATGACAGGCTTGAAGAAATGCCATAAGGACCAAAAGAAGATACAGGGTATATTCCTGACCCTGGGCCGTATGGAGCAAAAGGTACTATAGGACTTCCAGGGTAGTACGGCCATGAACTTCCTGGAAACGAGCCACTGGGATAAACAGGCCATGGGTTCCCATAAGTCATACCATACGGACCACCATAAAAGCTGCCGTACGGAGCACCAAAAGTTGCCGCGTTAGGACTGCTGAAAGGGAATCCGTAGGGGTCACTTCCTAGAAGTGACAACAAACTGCTCAATTGCCCTGGCTGAGTTGACGATGATGAGTCGCTTTGGAGCAGAAGACGCTCTAATGGAGACCCTCCTAGGGGAGATGAGGTTTCACTTGTTAGGAGACTGGTGAGTATTTTGCTTGTGTTGGATCCCTTGGCAAGTTTATTGCTTGACAAAAGATTTCTTAAGGCTGTGATTCTTGTGAGCCTTCGAATAATATCAGTCATCCTTGTAGATACTGGATACCCATACATTGTACTACCCACAGGACGAAGAGGAAGAGTGTTAAGAATTTTCTGTAAGGATGCTGGGACGACTGGGAGCTGCGGGTTGGGGTAGCCAAGTTTATGGTACAAGATATCGGGATCGATAGCTTGAATGTATGGAGGAAAAATTCCAGTTCTGCGACCGAGTACCCATTTCCATTTTCGGCCAAGTCCTGTAGTATATCCAGGGACTTCGACCTCTACACCACTTCCTGTTACACCGACCGCTGGAGCGCCATGATGGGGCATTCTAATACCAGAATGCAACAGGTTCAATCCAGTACTAATTGTTGACGCACTGTTGGTAGTTCTGGAAGTAAGCACAGAGGAGGCAGGGGCATTGCTCAGACCAACAGGTGCTCCATGTGAGGGGAAAGGTGCTAATACAGGTGGAACATTTCTACCACTCCCATGTACCCCGATATTTGTAGAAACTCCAGTGTGACCAGGAGCTCCGGGAAAAGTAATGCCCCCGGTGCCAAGCGTAGGTAACGTAACCCTGGTGCCAACATTTAAACCACCCGAATGAGTGCCGGAACCACCGGTGTGGCCAACTACGTTGACGCTTTTGGTTGTAGTAACCTTCGTTTTGGTGATAGTTGTGCCACCACTTTTAGCCACATTGAGTGTTCCTCCTCCCTCGACTGCGACGCGAGATCCTTGCGTTTGATCAACAGTAGACATAAAGCCGCCATTCGTGTTTCCGCCCGATGAAAGGTTTGGCTGGATCGAAAACGGGTCGATGTCATCGGGTAGGGTTTTGGTAACAGTGGCTATCGTCTTCGTCGTGCCCCCGCCGGTCGAAGTTTTCACGGTCGCTGTCTTCACTGTCTTTACCATGTCTTCGCCACCATCGGAATGCGAAGCTGTTTTTATAGCATGTACACTCTTGGTGACTTCTTCAACTCCGGGAGCATCGAAGGAAGTGGTGGTGTGCACAGTTCTCGCTAGAAAAAAGAAGAAGGTCTTTCAGGAAGGCAGTGAATGGCCACAGAATCTTTGGGTCACTTTCACTTATGCATTAGGTAGCAGAGCCTATCGCTTGGACACAATACTAGAAATTATCTTGAAGCTAAAATCTGCCACCAAGTTGCAAGGTTTAGATGTTCAATACAGCCGCCTTTTATTTTGCTTGATGCATTACGCATGTTTGCTACATCTCAGTAGGATTTTCTGTCACGAAAGACCAGACTAAAAAATTGTTTAAAAATTATTTTTCGGTATTTGCACTTGAAACGCTTTTAACTTATTTATAACTGCGGGTGCATTTTTTGGAAAGATGCATAGCAAAGACAGCCCACCGTTCTTGCGTGATGCATTTGAAGTACACGTCATTTCTAAGTTTCAGGAGCTTAACATGGTAAGGGTTTGTAATGCATTAAGATGCTACACTGAAATTGTTTCTTTAAAAAATTACATTACACAAAGCTACGTATACTACAGAGGATAAAATTTTTGGTTATTCCTAGTCAAACGAATCTTTGCTATGAACTACGCCACAGTTCGTGCTGTACTAGTTATCACACTTCCGAAAGTCGTTGCATTAGTATAAAGTACAATTCCACGGCTTTCACACACATTGCTGATTGAGCGACCCACATAGTAAGCCAGTGGACTGCTACTGGCTAGGAAGCACTCAAGGAAAACTGATACGACCAATTCATCCCAAATATGAAATGGGAAATACCCACCATCATCTAGCCAACGCAAGATAGTTGTATTGTTCTTTCGATATATGGAAGACGTACAGGTTATACAGGACACTGTAGGGCGCTTCAAATCTAATACTAATTACCGGTTAATAAAACGCATCAGCACCATTCACAACGACGAATATGTAGACTCATTGGTTGTGTATGTGCTTAGCTGCAGTGCAACTGCAGTAGCATCTTAGTCGCCGTTCAGGTTAACATCTCTACACCACGGAATAATTATATTGAATTTCGCAAACATTTCAGGATTCTCTCGCGGCTTAGCGCACACCGCTCTGTCTCCCCGCTTTCAACGGAAGAAAAGAAGGCTATCAAAGACCTTAGCTCAAACCAAAACCTCGTCATCCTCCCGGCTGACAAGGGCAATGCCACGGTGCTACTCAACAGGACTGACTACCGTGACACGATGTTGTCACTGCTTGCGGACGAGGCGACGTACAGTCGTCTGAAGAAGGATCCTACGCTCAAGGTACAGAGGCAGCTCCAGAAGCTTCTTACAGATGTGTTTTGTTTTGTAGACCCAAGGCCCAACCTTCTGTGCACTAAGGCTTCGGCGCCGGCGCTCTACGATTTGCCAAAAATACATAAACGTAACGTCTCGATGCGACCAATTGTTGACTTTAGTCGCTCTCCGCTTCATAAACTGTCCAAATACCTTCATAAGGTTCTTTCGCCTCTTGTTGGTAGAGGCGTCACTCACGTTAGCCATTCTGAAGACTTCATAAACAAGATTCGCCGTTTTACTACCGGTGATCACGAAGCGCTTGTCTCGTTCTACGTCGTGTCGCTTTCTACAAGCGTTCCTATTCGACTCGCCGCGGAAACTTGCACCGCCGCTCTGGAGGATGACTGTACCCTACCAGAAAGGACACCCATCGATGTTCCTAACTTGAAGAGGCTCCTTCTGTTCTGCCTGGAGAACACCTACTTCACTTTTGAAGACAAGACAAAGACAAGCTTCCGAAGACAAAGTTTCCTGGCATCGTCTACGGGATTCCATGTGAAGACTGCAACTGCGTATATATCGGCGAAACAGGCAATTTCGAACAGCGGTTAAAGCAGAATATCAACGATTTAAAAAAGAAAAAAAGTCGCATCAAACGCCTTGGCAGAACATGCAGGTGACTTGGGCCATAGGATTGATTGGGATAACACCAACATATTGAAAAAGGAAATAAATTTGACTTCAAGACATCACATGGGGGAATCCCTCCTAATCCAAGTGACAGATAGAACCCTCAACCGGAATGACGGAACCCTCCCTCCTCAACACGCGCTGCTTACGTCATATTTTAAAGCCATATAATCATTGTATCGCACGTCCTTGATTTCATTGTGAACAAGGCTCCCGCCAAGGGAGCCGAAACTTCTTTTCTTGTAGTATTTCATGGTCGGTGTCATTCTTTTATCCTTCTTTGGAAACGTAAGTACTGCGACTGCATACAAATTTTAGAGACCCCGAAAATTTCTTCACTAGTAGACGTTACTGCACAGAAATGCATATAAATGACATGTTTATTTGTGGCATGCCGATAGAGGTCATCGCTGTTCATAATGATATTGTATATTGTTAGCTGCGTTGTCAGAGTGTATCCACCGAAGTATCCTAATGTTCTCAAGTCGAAGTAAGAATTATAATACCTGAAAAAAATTGCTGTGTGTAACAGTAGTTACGTCGATCAGTTTTCACAATGAGGAACTGGTGCAATTATAAAGTAAACTTCTATTTCTTTTTCTCATCCGCCACTAATTGCTGACCAGTGTCCGGATCTCCCAATGTACCTCACAAAAGACTATGACAGCGTGATCAAATCATGCGGTTCTGAATAAGGTAAGAAGAGTCACATATTGCCGTGTTTGCTGTTATAAATCAGTGAAACGGCCATTATGATGAATTCATTGAAAAGGAGATTTGTTAACAAAGCGCAACGCATGAACTCTCGCCGCTTAAATTAAAAAATTTCGAAAAAAGGATTATGCAGCAATAGTATGAAAACTAAGTATTTTTATAAGTGACTGGCTAGGTGCCCCAGAAACGACGCTCCGTTACGCCGCTGAAACCTTGGGCGGCATATAAAGCTTTACCTTAGTAGTACTTAAAGGCGTTGTGAAACCTTTTTATATTGAAGCAAAGCGTTTCTAAAGGCATTGACATACTTTTGTAATGGATGCACATGCGCCTGTGAGAGAAATTGCCTCGCAATAATTCTGCTTTTTTTTCGTTTCGGCAATGTTATTTGCGCCACACTGAAGTCATACGTTGCAAGTGCAGGCCTCAATGCGAAGCAACCAGCGAACCCAACTTTCGTGCTAAAGCCTCAGTCGAATGTCCATTCGCTTTCTGTGTGCCGTTCTTCTCTATTTCACTTACAATGCGTCTAAAAGTCTGTTGAATTTACTTAACCCCAAGCACGTTATCTTCGGCGAATGAATTCTTAGCGAATGATGGTAACGGTGTTAAGCGTGTTGCATTCACACCGCGGAAATGTTGAGAAAATCAGGAAAACAGTAACACTTGCAAATCCAGCCATACAAATAACATGTAGCGCATTTTAAGCAATTTTCCGATTGAATCACACTTACCTGAAACAGCCAGAAACACTAGGCACCAAGAGATGGAAGCCATGACCCGCCTCTGCGTACGGCCTGTCTGGTGACTGCGCCAGAACGCAAGCGCAAGCCCTTATGGGTCGCTGTTGCTCGCATGCGCCATGTAGACACAGGCTGGCCTTGTAGTTCTCCGCCAACAATTTTGGGACCGTATTGTCCTTCATCTTCGAAGAAAAGAACAAGATCCGAAATGCGTCTAGTCTTGTGACAGAATGCGCCTCCCCCTCCTCTTTTGTGATAGAACAAAGAAGTAATTTTCAGAAAGATGTCCACAATCTGTCATTTCCTGGGTAAAGCTTTGTCTCCATTGTCATGCATCCTTTTGACGAAGAAGTAACCGAGCTTCTACCTGCTATGGTACGTCAGCGTCAGTCCTCTGACGCTGACCGTCAATAGGTCAGCTTCTAGGTCTTCTACCGTCTATAGGGAAGCCTTGGCATTAACCTACGGCTGCTTCACACGGAGACTACAGCCGAGACAACTACACTATACGTCACCATGACGCGTGTCTGGTTTTCCCCACACTTTGTGTTCGCAAAATATGTGGGAATACCTCACGGGAGATTCGAGACGAAGATATTATATAGCGTGTATTTTATTGAAAAAAGTTGCAATTGATGCTGCAGCGATGACAAATTGGAAACTCAGCGACGTCACCTGTACGCGGT
>NC_051156.1:109532934-109565797 GCF_013339745.2 Dermacentor silvarum | reverse complement strand
CGAGTTGACGCGTCCATTGCTTGCCTAAGCTTTCTCCGCTGCATTTTTTTTAATCGCAGAATACAGTGATTTCTCTCTCTCTCTCTCTCCGCTGCCTCCATGTTTACAGTGGATGTGCAAAATATCCTGTGTGGCCTAGCAAACCTCTGTTTCAGCGGTTATTGTAGACGGTGTCTGGGCGGACGATACGAAGCGTTGACCACACTTTCAGAGGACATCTAAGTGCTTTAGGAGGTGACCACTTCTTGTCCGAACGGTGCGAGCAGCGTATACGCTGTTAATACTGAAAGCGGGTCTAAACATCTTTTCCAAGCTGTGTAAACTTTGCGCTTCTAAATAAATCAGGAGCAGGGTCTTTTGGCGTTCGTTCTTTTTTGGCCAATCACTTTGAAGCAGTGGCTTATCATATTTCTGGCTCAGTAACGTTACCGGCGTGGTGACTATCTGATTGTTTACCTTCGGTATATTTCTTGTTCTCATGCACAAAGGGCTTGGAAGACATATGTTCTTTGCACTGTGATAGCTTGTAGCGAAGACTTATGATCGCCAGTCAGTCGCTTACTTTGTGAATCGTCACGAAACGTTCAGCTTCAAACACATATGGGCTGTTAGTGGGGACCATCGTCCATGTTTCGGCTCATTAATTGAAGAGTGCGCCCACTAACGTATTTTAGTTTCTTGGGCGACAAAGTGGGTGTGACTGTAGTTTGAGTTGGGATGGATATGTATAGCTAACAGGCCAGAAACTTATTAAGCAAGGAAGCGGCGCTACTCCTTTTGTCACTGTGTAACCAGGGGTACTCACTCTTGCCGACGTTTCGGGGTTCAAAGGATTTCCTTGATGGATAGCAATACAAGGCTGGCTGAAGAGGGATTTTTTTTTATCCTGGAGGAATGCCATGCATCGAGAACGGCCGGCAACACAGACAGTGCTTGTGAAGCAGTGGTCATTAAAATCCATATTATGCAAGTCACTATTTTTGTAGCCAACTACTTGTGTGCCACTGCTCCCGCGTTCGTCGTAGTCGTCTGCTTCCAGAACTGGCTGTGTTGCCGGTAATCATTCCAACGTAGAATTTCACTTCTCTTCTGTCGTCATAATGGAAAGACCATGTTTACAGGGGTATGAGCCATTGCTTAAGGGGTTATGAGCGGTTCATTGTCTTACGTAACGAATACATCCAATTTTGAAGCAATTTTATAGAAATCCATCCAAAATGAACGCGCTAGGGAAAGGACCCATCATTGGCGTGCTGATTCTAGCGTGAGGGCTTCCGAAGCCCAGGCGAAGCGTCAGCGATGAGTCGCGGACCCCGAGTTGGGGGACCACGATGTTGAGGCCAAACGTCAGCGTCATCTTGCCCTCCAGGAACCCGACAACGGTGGCGCACGCCTCGGAAATTCTAGCCCCAACTTCCCCTGTGTGATGGCCAGGTTTCAACGCGATTTTCTCAACCGAAATTTCGGAGCCAGCTGCAGTGTGTGTGACCGGTTGTGGTTCGAGCACAGTGTGGTACTCTACTCGTCAGTGCAATGCGTTCGTAGGAAAACCGAAGAAACACACGAGAAGCTTAGCTTACCTCCATTTTCCCGCCAGGGGAGAGGCCTACTGATTTTTTTCTACTTTCATTCATATTCCTCCATTTTCGAACATTCTCGCATTGCATCTCATCGGGAGGCATGATTTGGCACCTTTTTTATCTCTATGAAGTTCCAAGCCTCGAAATGACCATTTTTGTGGCAGGGTGGCTACATATATACACAGACCCCACTTACGCCAAACCCATGGGACGTTCGCGAAAGAAGACGTTGTCTTCAAATAAATATTGTCGCGTTCGCTGGCTGGATGTTTTATGAAAGAAAACAGGTGCGCGATTACTCACTCTTCGTCTCAGGTTGATGCTGAACTTGTGGACTAAAAAAAGAAAAACAGAATGCTCATTAACCGTGCGCGTATTTGGCGCTGGGTGCAACCTGTCAAAACTACGTTTACGTATAATTGCTCTAGACCACATGCAATGTGCAATGCCATCTTAATTTGAAACCTTTCTAATGCTCAACCAGTCTCCCCTGTACGATGAAAAGGTTCACTTGTGAGAACGCACGAATAACTATGCAAGCCAAGAGCACCTGCGTGAGGAAAGCCGTGATTTTGCCATCGTAAATCGTAGTGGTATGCCAGTACCGTCTTAAGCAGCCCGTTTGTTGCATATACCTGCAACAAATGGGGAGTGAATAATTAGTGCAGCAGCGGTCAGCGAAAGCAAAGCTTGAGCGCTTGGTAAGAAAGTAAGGCTGTGCCGTTGTTGTCTTTTTGACATATCTGGATATATGCACAACATATTGAAGCCAACAATGCGCGACATATTGAAGCCAACAAAAAATTATTAAGGCCGAAACTGGTGCGTATAGACCCGCATTTCCAGCACCTGTAGGTTGTCGCAATGTTTTTTTTTATTATGATGCCGATGTTGGTGTAAGCGCTGCTTGGAAAATGCGGGCAAAGCGCGGGCGACATAGTGCCGAAGCGAGTTTGTAGTTGGTATTCGCCTGCTATGGAGGTTTCATTTAACGTGATCACATTTCAGGTGGGAGAATTACACCACGGAAGAAAGTGCGGATTCGTATATGACTATGTTGAAGTTGGCACCAGCTCTGTTACTAAGTGAACATGCTTCTCGTGTAGCTCAATGGGAGCATCCCACAATTATAGCAGTTCAGGCATTCTGACAATGCGTGAAAGAAGAGAGAAATTAAGTAAGGCATCGACGCCGGCACAGCCCTGTTTCTGTACAGGCTAGTCATATGCTGTTTTCTGTTTCCGCAGTCACGAGAACTGCGAGACAAGAAGAGAAAGTTTATGACGAAGGTAGTTTAAAAGAGCGTTGTTGGGCGAGTTGGTGCATGTTAGCAAATATTTTTACAGCATAAGCGGTCATAGGCTGATTTCAATAGCCATTTCGGTTCGCGATGGTGTCCGCCGCCGCAGTTGGGGACCGTAACCGTAATGTAAAAAAAAGTACCCAGTTCCCGCCGACATCGAACCCGCGCCAACTGCGTGGGAGCCAGATACTTTACCACTGAGCCATGCGAGCACTTGCTATCGGGCAGCAGAAAAATGCCCCATAAACGCTTCCTAGGCAGGCGCGCAGGCGCAGACGACCCGAGCCTCCACCAGTATGGTGGCGCCATGTCGGTAAGGCGCCTGAAAACGCAGCGTGCCCTACATTTAAGCTGCAGTTGTAAGGCTTGATCGGGGTCAGCAGACTGCTGTGCAGAGAGCATTACAAGCTGCAGCTCGCCGCCGACGCCGGGAGGACAGTTCAGATCGTTCTCGTGAAAACGAGGCGAACATACTTTGCCGCGAAGACCCCGTTGTGCGTAGGGCCGAAATTGGCGCTACTCCTGAGCTGCTCAACCAACTTATGTGACTGTGCTACGTGCGCCGCGCAGGCCTGTGACTTTTTTAACTGCGCGAACAACTTGTTTCCTTGTTCGGGAAGCTAAAAAAAGTTTGCATATGACAAACTTGGTGAAAGGCCCACAACTAAGTCATTTTATTTTTGTAAACTGACGCTATCTTTCATGTATTAGTTTTTCCGAAGTCATTGCCACGCTTTCATTCTGGAAAGCAATTCTCACAATCGCCGCCATGCGGTAATTTAATTACTGCAATCTGTTCTAGTTGTTAACTTCAACAAAACTCATTCGTGAGAAAAATTTAAGGTTACTGGGCAACATATATTAGTGCAAGAGTAAATCTTCGAATAGTGAAAAATACAAAGTCATCCCAATAAGAAGTGTCTAAGGTCATCTGCATCCACACAAGCCATTCAGTGACAAGAATTTCTTGGTTCTCTCAGCTGAAACACAACAGCTAAGTGAAATACCCTCACTGCATGAAAATAACAACAACACAGTATGGCAGCGTTGGCGGTGAAACATTCATGCTCCGATGTCGATTTACAAGGATGTTGCATATGCCTACACATCAACATGTTTCTTTTGAATTGTCTCGTACATGTCTCATTGCTTCTTATTGTGCAGCTGTCGCACTGAACCTGCAATTGTAAGAAACGCCACAGCCGAACTGCTACGCCCTTCTTGCGTGAGCATCACTCGACGCAGTACATTTTGTACATTATTATGTGCGTTTTAAATTTCAATGAACGAGCTGATCCTGCAAGATTGAATGCGGTACAGATCCACGAGTACACTTGGATGAGACAAGCGGCGTCTATTGTCCATCTTCTTAATGTTTCGAGAGCCTCACGAAAAGAAGCACATTGCGAACGCATCCGTCAATCAAATTTTCATCAAGCATTTTTGTCTGCATTGTCATGCTGCAAATACAGGTTACGCCGAGCAGCAGAAAAGCCTTTTATGTAGACTGAGCCAAGAAACTCTTGATTATCATCAGCACCGTCGTCAGACCATGTGCGTGCGACCTCCATTTATTCTTGTTTTGCGTAACGAAGTCGGCTCTATTATACACTTACAAAAGAAGAACATCCCTCAATCTAAATCTCTCCTGCCTGAGGCGTTTGTTCTTTTTTGTTGGCACGTGTTGTTAGAAGCACAGAAGGTTGGGCGAGTTTGCAACTTATTAATATAGATGCACAGCAGGGAAAATGGCCACATGATGTGAAGAAAGGACATTTCGAGCGATGACTTTAAATCGATATTTATTACACACGAGAGAAAAAAACAAGAGAAAGAGTAACAAAACGTGGACAACGATTTCAGAGAGATAACATATCGAATTTTTTTCAGCAAATTCACTTCACTCTTGAAAAGAGTCAGCAACGGTTGGCTAACGCACGTGTCACCATTCCTCTCAATCAGGAAAGCTTCCACTGTTTTTGGTGTAATTTGTTGAACGTCCTTAAAGACAACCTAGGCGTCTTATAAATTTTGTTCAGAACCGCATTTACGGCAGCCTATCTCAAGATAAGTGTAGGTAGACTCCATGAGAGAACGGTGGACTGAGTCTTGATGCATATGTCCGTTTGCCCTACGTAATGTTTACCGCGGACAAAAGGGATATTTTACACCACCCTACAAAGGCAGCGAAGCAACTGCATTCCTTGCTGAGTGGTGCACAGAGGGCGTCTTGGTTGCTTCTTCAGGCAACACGTGCTTTTACCAGGTTACGCTGTCGCATGACTCTGGTTCTTGATTCGTGATTCGTGGTTCGGATTCGGGTTCACTGCAAGGGTGCCTTGCGTGCGCCACCAGAGTGTTTCAAACGTGGTAGCTGGCTTGCGCTTGGGGTGCGTCCTACTAGGTTGACTAAATGAACCCAAGCCATCGTCTGTCTATCGCCGAGAGTTGCTTCCTGATGAATAGTCGAGGTCAGGCAGTCAGATAGACGGGAATGGGTTTATTTACAAAAGTACAGAAGGCTTTAAGGGGGGAGGGATAACACAACTACATGGTCATCAAGGCAACTCACAACTTGTCAGAAAAGTACCAGAACAGTCAGCGTGTCCGCTTACCACCGCTTTGCTTCCCTAGATCCCCTTACCAGGGAAATCAATGATGCCAGCTTCCCCAAATCGGCTAATCCATAAAGCTGGTGATCATGTCGTCTAGGCGAGAGAGCGCAACTACATATACGCCTTCGTTCACTGAGGACAGGATGGAAACCACACACTTAACTGGAACACAATCATCGCTGTCCCAGAGACCGGAGGTGAAAATGTCGAGGACACAACTATTGGACATAAGTAAATACTCCTCTCTGTGCTGACGCTCTTCTCCTCGTTTTGTGGCTGCTTCAGCTTCTTCCAGTGATTACGGTTTCACGCGAACGTCGTCAATTCACAGACCCTTGACAAGCAACACGTAGGCTTGGGCAGGCACTTTGAACAACGACATTAAGCTGGAGTGGCCTGGATGGCGGTTCTTGACCACTTCGCAAAGCTGATCCGCCCGCCTGTTGAGATGCTGAACTTGTCAGCAGTTCCATTAGCACGGCGTCCAAACGAGCTTGCAGTGCGCATAGCTGAAATTTAGGCGCGTTTTCACGGACCGATGCAATCACACTCAGCATATGTAAGTGTCCTGGAACACAATTTGAAGATCTAGGTTCCGGATAAACGTGTCTTTAATTGTCTAGAACGTTCTGTTCTAGCCCTCCAACAAAAAAGAAAGAAAACACTCGAAAAAATTTAATACTTTTCGGTTAAAGTTGCAAGTAATAAAATTACATAGTTATCAGCGTACGCTAGAATTTTGTGGACAAAGCCGGAGGGTTGCTCTTTTTTAAGGTACTGTCAACACTACCTCAAAAAATGTGGCTGAAAGTCGACATAGCACAGAAAAAAATATTTCAATGTAAGAGGAAAATACCAGTGAATATGAACAAGCCCATACAAGTCAATTTTGTAAAATGTGACAGACTTGCATAGACTACCATAAATTGCTAAATTAACGTCCTCACTCTACTGAATCTGCCTTTCCTTGCTTTTACGCGTACATACTTTGGCACTATACGAATGAATAAAGTCAAACTAATTTCCTGGTGGCCAACTGTTGAGAAGCCTTAAAACATCAGCCCACTGCTTAAGATACGAGGTATCTGGTATCACTGAGGCGTCAAGGTTCAGACAAACGGTGCCTTTGAAATATTCCGGATGGTACTCAACTCCCGCTTAGGAGATTCCCCAGCTATTGAGTGCTCTGGTTGCTAAGTACTCCTAATGCATGTTTAGTTTATTCGACAAATTTAGTAAACATCTGGCTGGATATGACGAGAAGCATGTGGTCATTTCATGTCAACGCATGTCTGCATTCCTGCCTACAGGCACTGATGTCACAATCGCACCCAAACCAGAATTTACATTTAGTGAATAGAAATAGTATACAACGAGAGAATGACGATTCGAGAACGTTAAGAGTATTCTTTTACCTATAGAAAGATACGTATTTAGTTCGGCGTTAATGTATTCGCAGATGTTTCATGGCACCACTCGTTTTAATATAGCTAAATATAGCTAGAGCTTAGCACAGGGCAAGTCAACTCCAAAATTGGTAAAACATTCTTTATGCGCTGCTAGTTGTACGTTAATACCTACGTGTTTTAAACTTTGTCTTTATAAGCTGCCGGTTCTCTTACAGTCATAGGTAGCGGTAGAAGGTAGATTTTGAAGGGGGGGGGGAGATTAAGGAGATGAATACAAAAATTCTGGATAAAAAAGTCACAGGCCAGCGCGGCACACGCAGCACAGTCACAGCGTAAGCTGGAGAAGTGGCTCCATATGAGCTCCATTCTTGGCAGCACCCACTTTAGGGTATTCGCGGCGAATTATTTTCACGCCGTTTTTACGACAGTGGTCTGAACTGGCCGCCCGGCGTCGACGGCGAGCTCAGGTTTGTGTTCTCTGCACAGAGGTCTGCTGAGCCCGATGTTGCCTGGTTACAGCCGCACAATAAGCTGACGATTAACTTCTGCATCGGTTCGTACCTTGCGAGGGGAGGAGGAAAGAGAAAGGCAGAGGGCAGGGAGGTTAACCAGAATAACGTCCGGTTGCCTACCCTACACGGGGGCAATGGGAAAGGGGAACGCAAAGATGACAGGGAGACGAGGGATGGAAAGAAGGAAAATAAGTGGTGAGTTCGCTGACACGTGTGTTATTGCACTAATAGTCACAGATGCTGACGCAAGCCCGTCGTCCTCAAGAAGCACAAAAGTGCCTTCACCGCTTCATGGGCCGACCAGCGATAGAGGCGGTGTTCCAGCAGTACCTGCACAGAAAGCGTCCGATTGTCCAGTTTTTTTGCGCGTTAGCAAGTCCTTGTCTTTCTGGGGCATATCGTGCACAGAGGCACAGCAGGTGGTCGATACTTTCATCGGTGCCGCAGCCCTCGCATGCTGCACTGCCGGTCCCTCCAATTAATGTAGAGTATATGCCTTTGTGAAGGCAACTCCTAACCAAAGGCGGCAGAGAAGTGAAGCTTCATGTCGAGGAAGCCCGAATGGAGGTCGGAGTTGCAGTGAGGGGTTTAATCGATGCAGTTGTGTAAGTCTTAAGTTTGGCGAGTTCCACTCAGTCAGTGAGAGACTGCAAGCCAGGTGTCGAAGCTGCCTTGCGGCGTCTCTCCTCGAAAGCGGAATTGGAACGCTGTGCTCTTTTGGGTGATGTGCGAGCAGCGTTATCTGCGGAGTCATTGCCACTGATTCTACAATGACAAGACAAATATTGAAATACAACCTCTTGGCCTTTTTGTTGGACGTGATGGTGAAGTTTCATGGTTACGTATGTCAACTGTGCATGACAGCTGCGTCGGAGAACTGACTGCATGCACTGTAACGACGATTTTGAGTCAGAAAACACAGCCCATTTTCTAGGTCTTTCAGAATCAATGAATGCCAGTGCATGACGCAGAGCCGTTAGTTCTACCGCCGTTGAGGTCGTGACCTGCGATGTCTTGAGCCGCAGTGTTATTCCTGGCGTTGGTATAGCCACCGCACCTCCAGAACTGGATGACGTAGTCGATCCATCGGTATAGATGAACGAGTAAACACAGGAAGTATACATACATATATATATATATATATATATATATATATATATGCAGAAAGGCAGAGAGCTCGGCCTGAGCTTGCTCCGGCCTGCTACTCTTCACTGGGGTAGGGGACGGGGAGGAAAAGGGCTGATGAATGATGACGATTATAGAGGAGGAGGTGCGTATATACTAGTTTACAATGTTCTGGCATCTCTCTAGCCGTGCGTCCAGGCCAGTGGCTTGTAGAAAGATAAAACAGCACTCGTTATCTGGGCTGCGCGCTTTGCATTGGGCGCCAAGGAACTAAAAGAAACTCGTCTGATAGCGTCCTCTTATCGACGTTTGCAATGAAAGATATCAGTTTTTGTCGTTCTTGTGCGTACGTGGGGCAAACGCAAAATATATGATCAAGTGTTTCGGGTGCCTCACAGTATTCACAATTTGGGCCTGTATCACTGCAACCTATCAGTTGTCTATAACGCTTGGTGCATGCGGCACCAAGGCGAATCCAGTGCACCATGGTTGTTTGGCTTCTTTTGAGCTTTGGAGGCATAAGGGAATTTCGTTTCTGGGTCCCATTTATGCACTCGGTTGTGTAGTCGGTCTGGTTGGGTCCAGTGCTCCAACGTGCGGCTGCGTATTACGAAACAAAGTAGAGAGATTGTGTCGGTTGTGTAGTTTGTGTCGGAACTTCAGCAGCATCATCTAAACCAGTTTTCGCTTCAACGTCTGTCTGTTCGTTCCCTATCATGCCACAGTGTGAAACTAGCTGTGCATGCCGTGTGGTGTTGCCGAGCCCTGCCTGTTTGTGGTCATGTTGTATGAATGTATCTCGTATGGTTCACTTATTGCTACTTATGTGTGGCGACATAGAGGAAAACCCAGGTCCTGATTCTGGTGTAAAGGATAATCTTAATCCTGATTCTGATGTTCTACAGCAGATTTTACATACCGTCACAGAAATTAAGGCTTCCCAAACTGAACTTCAAATCGGAATGCTGGGCGTCCAAACACGCCTGTCTCTTATTGAGAACACGCTTGCAACACTCAAAGACTGCTAAGAAAAAGTTGAAAAGTGTGAAACAACTGTTAATGCGGTTCAAAAGCAAGTCACACATTTATACAGTAAAATGGAGGACTTAGAGAACAGAAGCCGCCGTAACAACATTGTGATATATGGTATCCCAGAAGGTAGCGATGAAGGCCCCGCATCTTTGAAGAAATATGTTGAAAACGAAATCTTGAACCATTTGCTGAAAGTAAAAGTACAGACTGTGCAGCGCTCCATCGCGTTGGAAAAAGATTAGCTAATCGGCATCGACCCGTCATACTGCGGTTTTTTTATTTTGCCGAAAAAATGACAGTTCTGCGCAACTGTTCAAAGCTCAAATGCACAGACCTTAAGGGTGTCGGAGGATTTTTTATTCGCCGTTCGTGAAACGCGCAGGAAGTTATGGGTGTCCTCAAAACCAAACCGAGCATGCGGTGATAAGGTTGTGCTTCTTTTCGATAAGTTGAAAATAACTGACACACTGTACGCATGGGATAAGCAAGTCGAAAAGAGGATACCCCTTAAGCAAGCGCGTTCTGAGATGACTGGTCGCGAGGGTAATAGTTCAAATGCATGATGCCAAGAAAGCATGCCATCGTTTTCTTTATTGTGTTTCAACGCTAGAAGCATTGTGAACAAAACGGATAAACTGGAGGAGATTTTATTGGCTTACGCGCCTGATATTCTAGTGATTACCGAGACGTGGCTTCATCCCTCTATCCATGATTCAGAAATAATTCCAAAAGATTATAGCTTAATTCGCAAAGATCGTGATAGCCGTGGAGGCGGAGTGGCCATTGTTATAAAGAAAGGTCTCACGCTCCAAGTGGAACAAGGTATACCTAACCACGAGAGTCTCTTGTGCACTGTCACATTTCAAGCCACACCTCTGCTAATAGGTGGAGTATACAGACGACCTGGGGCACCTGAAAGTTACCTTACGGAATTACACAACTACCTCCTCGAGAAAATGCATGATCGGATGAAGCTAGTACTTGTTGGCAACTTCAACTCAGCAGGAATAGACTAGGATAACCTAACCGTTGGCGATAGGGAGGTAAACAGCTGCGAACGACTTTTTGATACCATGCTAAGTTTTTCTTTATCTGAACGTGTAACGCAACCGACACGCGTCCAAGGGCTTGTTTCTAATATCTTAGACCTCGCTTTGATTTCCTGCTCAGTAGATACTGAAGTTAAGGTGGAAGATGGAATATCTGACCATAAATTGATTCTAATTCATTTTCCTAATCTTAGCCTGGCAAAAAGTAATACAGAAAATTCACGTATATTTATGAAAGATTATTGCAGAGCAAACGATGAAAGTATTATTGATTACCTGGAAATGAAGTTAGATGATTTTTACGCTGAACCTTCCGATGATGTCGAGAACTTGTGGCTAAAATTTAAAGCGGCAATTTTTCACTGTGAAAAAAATTATTTTCCTACGAAACGTAAGCGGACAAAACGAAGAAATCCTTGGATAACGCGCGAACTTATTCATATGAAACGAAGGCTGAAAAGAATTTGGAAGCGTAAATCCGATCCAGCAGTAATAAATCAATATTACCACGAATTTAAAAGCCTGTTGCGGCAAGCAAGAAATAACTTTTTTTCACACACCTTAACAGATTTCATGACAACGCAACCGAAAAAATTTTGGCGTTACCTTGCTAAACCGGACAGTCCAATCCGTAAGATGGAAATCAACGGCATCGTTACTGAAAATACGCACGCAATAGTTAACTCATTCAATTCCTTTTTCCAATCTGTATTCACCCAAGCATGCCCAGTCCAAGTACCGCTTGTTAAACGTCATTCGGCTATGCCGGAAATCGAGATAACCAAACGAGGTATCTTGAATCTGCTTTTACAACTAGATGTTAAGAAATCCCCGGGCCCAGATAAAATCCCAAATGCGTTCCTTAAGCATTATGCCGAACAACTTACGCCTTTTTTTTATAAAATATTTACGCTTTCACTGAAAAATGGTGCACTACCGACAGACTGGCTATGCGCCAGAATAATCCCGATTCATAAAAGTGGTAACAAATATACTGTGGAAACATATCGACCCATATCACTAAGTACTTGTTCTTGCAAATTGATGGAGCATATCCTCAACAAAGCCATCATAGATTACCTAGAGTCTAACAATATACTGTACCCTAAACAGCACGGCTTCCTAGAGGGCTCTCCACGGTAACGCAGCTTGCGGAAATAACACATGACTTCACTGGCATAATTGCTTCTAAACTTCAAGCTGATGCAATACTCATAGACTTTGCGAAAGCATTCGGTCGCGTACCTCATTCTAAACTAATAGCCAAGCTTGAATCGATTGGCATTTATAGCAAAGTAATAGGATGGATCTCGGCTTACCTAACAAATCGTACCCAGTATGTAAGTCTAAACAATGTAGATTCTGATTGCCTAAGCGTTTTATCCGGCGTACCCCAAGGGTCCGTTTTAGAGCCAACATTGTTTCTTATATACGTTAACGACATCTCTTCTTGTGCAGAACCAGGTGTAACATTGCGACTTTTCGCAGATGACTGCGTCATTTATACTGCAATCCACAGTACAGATAACCAACTAAAGCTTAATTCTTCTTTACAAAATATTGCCCAATGGTGCAATACGTGGGGGATGAAAATAAATGTCTCTAAAACAGCGTTCATCAGCCTAACCAGGAAAAAACAACCTTCATCATTTACGTACAATCTTGAAGGCTTGAATATTACACAAGTTGACAAAGTAAAATACTTCGGTGTTACATTCTCGCAAGACTTAAAATGGGATAAGCACATTACCGATACATGCGCCAAGGCATTCAAGCAACTAGGGTTTCTGCGCAGAAGATTGAACAAAGCACCTCAAGCCGTTAAACTAACTGCCTATAAAACTCTGGTCAGACCTATTCTAGAATACGGAAGCATAGTGTGGGACACTCATCAAAAGTTCCTTCGTGATAAACTTGAAAGATTACAGAATAGGGCTCTTAGGTTTGTCTATTCAAAGTATTCTTGGCACGACAGTGCAACGAACATGCGCAATCAAGCGCATTTGACAACTCTTTCTTGCCGACGTCATGTTGCATCTATGAAGTTTTTTTACCTCCTCATTTACGGACACATTAAAATCAGAAAAGACGATTTTATTCACCCGCCCGGCCGTCGGTCTAGTAGGACCAACCACGATAAGTGCATCCAGCCATTTAATACGCGTTGCAATACGTTTAAGTATTCCTATTTCCCTCGCGCTGTCAACGCTTGGAATGCGCTACCAAGCGAAGCTGTAAATAATCCAAATTTAGATCAGTTTTGTTCACTTGTGGAGCAGCTAATAGACCCTGTATAGCTGCTTTTCCTGTTGAAAATTGCAGAAGGTAACTTGTAGTGTTGTATTGTTATTGTTTGTACATTTCTTTTCTGATGTATAGCATACGATTTATAGTGCTAAATTTTTTCTTCTCGTGTACGCGATGTGTAACCATGTAGGTAATATAATATTGATGCACTTGCTGTTGAAAAGTGTTCTGATTACCTCATGTTGTCGTGTTGTCTTTTTCGGAACTTGTATCTTATTACATGCCTATGATGATGTAAGCCCGCTCCCTGTATGGGTCTGCAGAAGACCTACAGTATTGATAAATAAAAATATTAATAAATAATTTATCCATGGAAAGGTGATATTCTGGCCATGTCTATTTGCGTGGTCGAGATTATTTGCAATTTCTATAGCCATTCAACAATAGGGGCCCCGTCTGAGGACAGAGTCAATAGTATGAAGAGACCGCTCGGAATCTCACATTATCGTCCACGAGCTAGAAGGCTCCTCGGAGAGAAATCGAAGTGGCTCCCGGATAGGAACAAGTTCTGCGGCAGTTGGTGTTGACCTATGGTCTAGTTTAAACCGCCGTGCGACGATCATATGTGGGATGACGAAGGCTGCAGTGGAGGCATACGGTGCGACAGAGCCAACGGTATACACGTGCTCAGTATCTCTGTACTCTGCATAAATGTGAAACAGGGTGAGGCCCTTGAGGCCAATGGGTGCAACCGATGACTTTTTCTAATCCCGGGTATCTACAGAGTAACGAAAGGTTTAGGCAGGACCCACGGGGTTATTCTCGGAATACAGGCAGGAGAAAATATTTACAGTAGAATATTACAGTATTAGACGAAGCAGCAATTGAAGTGGGAGGTAAGGCACCAAGGCAACCAGTAGGTAAGCTCTCCCAAGAAAGAAAGGACCTAATAAAGAAACGACAAACCGTGAAAATGTCTAACTCAAGAGATTAGATCGAATTCTCTGAACTGTCAAAACTGATCAACAAGAAGAAAGTAAGGGATATTCGAAATTATAACGTTGGGAAGATTGAGGAAGCGGTAAAATATGGACGCAGCAATAAATCAGTAAAAAGAAAGCTTGGCATAGGAGAAGGCAAGATGTATGCACTGAACGATAAGCATGGTAATATCATCAGCGATTTCGATGCCATAGTAAAAGCTGCGGAAGAATTCTATACAGACCTGTACAGTGCCCAAAACTGCCAAGCTACTTTCATTCGAAATAGTGATGAACCGGATACAGAGGCTCCTTCTATAACTAGCGATGAAGTTAGAAGGGCCTTGAAAGACATGACCAGGGGAGAAGCTGCTGGAGAAGATGGAATAACAGTAGATTTAATCAAAGATGGAGGAGATATCATGCTTGAAAAGCTTGCGGCCCTTTATACGCAATGCCTCACACCTTCAAGTGTACCAGAGAGCTGGAAGAACGCCAACATAATAATAATCCATAAGAAGGGAGGCGTTAAAGGATTGAAGAATTATAGACCCATTACCTTGCTTTCAGTATTGTATAAAATACTCACCAAGATAATTTACAATAGAATCAGGGCAACACTTGACTTCAGCCAACCAAGAGAACAGGCTGGCTTCAGGAAGGGATATTCTACGATGGATCATATCCATGTCATCGATCAGGTAATCGAGAAATTAGTGGAGTACAATCAACCTCTCTACATGGCTTTCATAGATTATGAAAATGCATTTGATTCAGTAGAGATAGCAGAAGTCATAGAGCCATTGCCCAATCAAGGAGTACAGGAGGCATACGTGAATATCTTAGCAAACATCTACAAGGATGCGACAGCTGCCTTGGTTCTCCACAAGAAAAGTAGAAAGTTACCTATCAAAAAAGGGGTCAGGCAAGGAGACACAATCTCTCCAATGCTATTCACTGCATGCCTAGAAGAAGTATTCAAGCCTTTAGACTGGGAAAGCTTAGGAGTGAGGATCAACGGAGAATATCTCAACAACCTCCGATTTGCAGTTGACATTGTCCTATTCAGCAACAATGGAGATGAATTACAGCAAATGATTGAGGACCTTAACTAAGAAAGTGTAAGAGTGGGGTTGAACATTAATATGCAGAAGACAAAGATAATGTTCAATAGCCCGGCAAGGAAACAAGAATTCAGGATCGCCAGTCCGCCTCTAGAGCCTGTAAAGGAGTACGTTTATCTAGGTCAGTTACTCACAGGGGACCTTGATCACGAGAAAGAAATAGACAGAATAATAAAATTAGGTTAGAGTGCATACGGCAGGCATTGCCAAATCCTGACTGGGAGCTTACCACTGTCGTTGAAAAGAAAAGTGTACCATCATTGCATTCTACCGGTGCTAACATAAGGGGCAGAAACTTGGAGGTTAACAAAGAAGCTCGAGAACAAGTTAAGGACCGCAGAAAGAGCGATGGAACGAAAAATCTTAGGACTAACGTTAAGGGACAGGAAGAGAGCGGTGTGGATCAGAGAACAAACGGGGATAGCCGATATTCTAGTTGACATTAAGCGGAAGAAATGGAGCTGGGCAGGCCATGTAATGCGTAGGATGGATAACCGTTTGACCATTAGGGTTACAGAATAGATACCAAGAGAAGGGAAGCGCAGTCGAGGTCAGCAGCAAACCAGATGGGATGATGAAGTTAGGAAATTAGCAGGCGCAAGTTGGAATACGCTGGCGCAAGACAGGGGCAATTGGAGATCGCAGGGAGAGGCCTTCGTCCTGCAGTGGACATAAAATAGGCTGATGATGATGATGATGATGATGATGATGATGATGATGATGATGTTGATTCTGATGCCGCGATAGACTCCTTGAGAAGCTGCAGCCTGGGTGGGTGGCAGGGAGCGATGCTAAAGGATGGTGTCTGTGTTGGGTCAACAAGCAAAGGTACATTCGATGAGGCTCACAGAGTAAGTAGGCAGCAATAGCACAAGCACGGGCTTCCGTGATTGTTCCATTGGTTGACGTGCATCATGGGAGACCCAAACATGTGCGCAGTCCTTGAGCTTGAATGCTCCAGCGTGCGCACACAGCTAAGTCCCACGTTGGAGAGCGCCGGCGTGCTGTACCGTATATACCCTATGAACAATGCTTTTTAGAATTAGAGTAATGATGTTTCCAAGGGGCCCCATCTTGTTCGTGCAACGACGCGAAAAACGTGAATGAAACTCCTCAGCTTTGACTTCACTGCGGTGAAGTCGCTTGACCAAGATAGTCCCCGGTCTATGGCTACGCCAAAGAATCTGTGGTGTGTTACTGCAGGTATCGCGGTTCCATTAACAATTATGAGATACCTGGTCATTTTCTTCCGCGTGAATGCGATCATGGAACATTTTTATGTTGAGAGCTGCAGGTCTTGACGCCGCAAGTACTTAGCTGTGATTGTCACTGCACGCCGAAGCCTAGCACGCATTTGGGTACGGGTGGCTCCCGATGCCCATATATGTCGTCCACATAAGCACTAATCTTCACCATGTGAAGAAGTTCAGATGCAATGCAAATCAATGTATAATTGAAGAGAGTTGGACTGAGAACTCCCCCTTGTGGAACACCTTGTTGGTATGGTACTGGCCGGTGTAGCCATCACTTGTCGACATATATACGGTGCAGCAGCTGAGGTAGCTAACAATCCATGCATATAGCCAGCCAGCGATGTTTAAACCATCCAGTGCGTCAAGAATATCATAAAAGAGTACAATGTCGTATGCCCCCTTAATATGCAGCAAAACAGCTCCAACTAACCGGCGGCGACTTCTTTCCTGTTCAACACAGGAGGCCAAGTCTACAACACCGTCAATTGAAGAACGGCATTTTCTTATTCCATTTATAAAATCAGGAAAGCAGTTATTCCTCTTTAGGAACCATACCATCCTTGACAAAACCATTCTTTCCATTACTTTGCCGACGCAAGTGGCTAAGGCGATCAGTCTGTAGGAGGAAAGCTCATTAGGGATCTTCCCTGGTTTAAGCAACGCTACAATGCGACTGTATTCTCAACTATCTGGAACATTTCCTGGCTCCCGCGTGGTGTTATGAAAATATAAAAGGATACTTCATGCTTCTTTGCCAAGATGGCAGAGTGCAGTGTACGTGATTCCGTCAGGTCCTGGTGCAGATGAACGTCCGGAAACTGAAATTGCCGTGTCAAGCTTTTCCATCGTAAAAGAGTGCTTCGAGTCGCTCATCAGGTGATGGGGGCAAGATGGTGACAAGAGATGAAGTCACTGCATTAGACATGTCCACGATAAGGTTACAGTAGTCCTCTGCTACCTCCAATTCGGTCCGGCGTTGATGTAGACCCACGGCACGGAATGGGTGTCTTTGTTGTAGAGTTGCCTGGAGACTTCGTATGCGCCGCCAGATCTTAGATAGAGGTTATCTTGGCTCTAGGGATCCACAGAATGTTCTACAACGCGGTCGGCCAAGCTTGTCGAGATGTCGAAGAACATGTCGTTGAGCTCGGCGACTGTTCGAAAGATCTGACAGCGGCTTTGTTCTTCTTTATCACCATTCCGCTAGGCGACGGATTGCACGAAAGGCCTCATATAGTTTATCGACCGAGGATCTGTGCCTCGGTAAGCTAAATTCTCTGGTTTTGTCCCGCAGAATAGATGCAATCATGTCCTGTATTTCGGATGAAGATGTCATACTGTGACAGCTGATATCGACAGACGCCTAAAATAAAGTGCAGTCTGTTATACGGATGCAACGTGACGCTAAGAGGCGAAACCAGCTACACTGAACGCAAGTTGGGAGGTGGTCACTACCATTAGTCTCTACATCCGTCGACCAGCATGCTGAGGTCATAAGGCTCCTTGATACAGACGTTAGGTCAAGACAACTGCTGTAGGACGTGCCACGAATAAATGTAGGAGATCCGTCATGGAGCACATTTGGTCCCTGAGTACACTTAAAGTCGGCCGAAATGTTGCCGCGAGAATTCATCACTACGCTACCCACATGGGATGGTTTGCGTTATAAAGTCACCAATCACAATATGCGGACCTTGCGATGCTTGTAGCACAGACATCAGGTGCGAGTGATCGAACCTCGCTATTGGGTGCATGTATCCTTCAATCACTGAGAATGTGCGCAATCTGTGTTTTATGGTAAGGCTTACGTAATCACGGGGACAGCCGATAATTATTGGAATATAAAAGAAAGAAATGAAGCTGGGCGGCTCATGTAATAGGGTAGGGCGTGGGGTAGATAACCGGTGGACCATTAGAGTCACAGAATGGGCACCAAGAAAAGGGACGCGCAGCCGAGGATGGCAGAAAACTATGTGGTGATGAAATTAGGAAATTTGCAGCCGCAAGGTAGAATCAGCTAGCGCAATACAGGGGTAAGTGGAGTACGCAGCCTTCGACCAGCGGTGGACATAAAGAGAGGCTGATGTTGATGCCGCCGTTGTCTTGTCATCCCATCGGCCTCATTGCGTCCTCGTCGTATAGCCGTCGTCATTCATTCCTTGTCACACTGCTGTCGAGATGCCCCCAAGGTCTTTAGTCACCATTCAAGCTTCGTTACCTGATTCCCGTCATGCCCGTCGTCACGACGCCGCCCGCGTTTGACCATCGTCGTCCTGCCAGTTGTATTCATAGCAGAGTAAGCATACATTTAATGGTCCTGTTGCACAGTGGCAGACACGATGACACACGTAGTTAATAAAATGCAAAGAGCACACGAAAGTAACCACCGAAACTACACCAACTAGGTCCCTTTCAAGCTCTGCTTTCTTTATTTTCATCATACATTGGTCTTGTCATTGTCCTCATGGCAGGATGGTCACATTGTCTTCATTATACCGTCATCATCATTCCAGAATCGTGATCCTAGTGTTGCCATGCCGCCGTCGTCATACCGCCTTCGTTGTTCCACCGCCGTCCATCATTCTTCGTGACTCCACCATCGTCACTGTGTCGTCGTCATACAGTCGCTTGTGATTCCGTCATGATCATGGACAACACTGGCAGGCAAATGTCGTAATAAAGTGGGTTGATTCCGGAGACCGCTTATACCGCGTACGTATGACCAAAGCAGTGAACATCTCGGAATGACCCTCTAGGTATTAAAAATTCAGGTGTCTTCAGCAATAGGGTGTGTCGCTACACTACTTGAAGGCTCACCGCATTATCGTCTAAAGCCATCGTGAGATGGGTTCTGCAAGAAATTTTCTTCTGCAAAACCCAGCATATATTCATCGAACTTCGCATACACCTGAAGGTGAGACAAACAACCACGCAGCAATAATATGCAATGTCCCCAACTAACTCACGCGCTTTATTCTTTGTACATTTGTTGCATTAGAATGTATTTTCGGTGCATCGAAATGACACCTAATAGGCAACAAAAATTTGAAAAAGAAGTTCGTGGTGCTGTTTAAACAGCACAGTAAAAACTTTTCTCATAAGTCAAGACGTTGCAGGCTGCGTGCGGTTCTTTGAGCTTCTTAATTAAGGATTTGAGCTTCGAATTAAGGACAGCCACAAAATATTTCAAGACCATTCTTGTGCAAACTAAGGTTTGATTCGGCAGTTCGCTCCTGAAATAAAGCTCAGTATTAACGCCACCGCCATGCATTGCCACGATATTCGCAAATTATGAGGGAGAACTACGTTTATCTTCGGCGAAAACGGGCGGCTTATGTAAGCAGAATCGGCGACACCCAGATTGCTCAGCTCAGTTTTGGTGTATGTTTTTATGCATTGTAGATATATGTTTTAAAACGTTGCAATTCCTACAAGAATTATTAGGCCTGAAAGAGTCACCAAGTCGACCGTTTTTCCTCAATTTAAACTAGTTCAAACAATTATTTGTTGCAGGACTCATCTAAATATTTTTTATCGGATTCATGCGTTATGTGGAGTCGATTTATTATATTCACCATAATAACTAAATTTTAAATTGGAAGTCAAAACTTGCTCTTGAATTGCAAAGTAGCCCATCCTGAATCTTACGGTCTTGCAAACAGCAGTTGATTTAATCGCTAGAACTGCTTTTTTTTTTTGCTTGGACATTGGTTACAATCAGTGAACTATAAGTAATAATGTTATGACATATGCCTTACATAAACACAAACCTTGCGCGAGATTACGCGTTACATATAAAGACAATGAGGAACACTGTGCGCGTCGCTAATATGGTCACAACGTTTATTTAACCACTTCACGAATGCTTCGCTTCAGAAAGATTCTAACATGTACTTTAGGACTGCTTAAGTTTTCTTCGTGCAGTACTTTCTTTCGGGGAGGAAGGAAAGAGTGGAGAAGGAAAGACAGGGAGGTTAAGGAGTTCAGCAGAACCGGTTTGCTACCCTACACATGGGAGCGGGATGAGGGGGAATGAAAGATGGGGATGAGAGTACGTGTCTATGCCAGTACTCTTGAATCCACGCGTCATTTGTCTCTCTAGACGCCCTATTCAATTCCAGCCTGTTAATTTAAAAATGAGCGCTTCTGTCTGCAAGTAAGGCTAATCTTTTTCCTTGACAGCATTTAGATGATCGACACATGTTACGCCAAAAGCGAGAGTTAAGCGCGACAAAATGATTGACGAGCGTATACCTGTAAGCACTCTTTGCCAGGAAATAATGCGGAAATCATAATAAACAAATGAACACCGTTCTTTCAATATCCTGCGCATCATCTGCACTTCACCCACGAAACCTCGCCAACAGTGCAAGGAAGCACTCCTGTTTCCTGCAACATCGACGTGCCTGTAAAAAAAGGTATCCGCAGCTAAAATGCCCTTACTATAGAAGTGCCCCTAAAGAAATGATGACTACGGAATAAAGGGTACGTGTGTCGGCATCGATGTTACCGAAATAACTTCTTTCTATCCATCACCGTTCTAGAACGTTGCAAGCGCAGGACCAGTCGCCTGCGTCATCGTCCTGTGTCGCAGCAGAACGGTTCAAAACTTGTCAACGTTCGCTTTACGAGCGTGGTACGTACTCACTTGGCTTCTCATTGTACTTTTTTGTGTTAACATGTATCTGAAAACGACGAAGTATTGATTTAACACAATATTTTTCTATTATTATTACAATTATGTGAAAATATGTAGCCGGTATGAATATCGGAAGAAAATAGAAAAATGACTTGTTAATAAAGAAGAGAGCGTTGGCTTACTGATACGTGCGCACGGTTTAACAGTAGTAACAACTCCATACACTACTTATCAAGATAGATGTGACATTGAGTCCACTACTGTACCCTGAATTTCCTAGAGCTGATGACTGTTTTGTCGTATTTTGGCGCCGATACCTCAAAATAGCCTCCCCCCCCCCTCCCACCTCTTCCCAACTGAAGTCATGCCAGCTTCAGCAAACATGTTTTGAATTTGCTAAGAATGAAGATCGTGCAATCAACAACTTTACTTTTGCAACCAGCCTGACTGCGCTTCATCGATCTCGGAATGATGAGGTATGCAATCGCATGGAATTTACGCCATGTGTTTATTGTACCCGGAAAACAAAAAAAAGAACACATTTGTGATGACAGGCTGTGCTGATATAGAGTGGCGTGTATTTGTTTTGTTCGCCGTTGTTGCAAGGGTCCAGCATTGTGTGCTGCATGCACGGAGACTACGTGGTCTGTCACAGCCTACTATCTGCACGACACACTTCACCACAGCTGCTATGCAGAGATGCACACACACAATGAGTGCGCGTCTTAGTATGAAAACACGTCAAATGCAGCCCACCAGTGGCTAAAGCTGAAAAAAAGCTGATGCACGCAGTAATTCGTTTTCAATACGACTGGAGCTGTTCGGAAAAATTACGCACAATTCCATGCTGTCGTTAAGGCCTTTAAAACCATTGTTTAGTAAGCAGCCATTGTCAAAGGTAGCTGCGCGCTTTTGTCAAGCTGTCTCTACGAAGAGCAGCTTTTACGTACAGCTCCCTTCATCAGCGTAAAGATAAAAAAATTAGTAATAATATTATTATCATTATTACTATTATTATTATTTATAAGAGTCGATTTCGATTAAATTCAACCTAGTTCAATGAGAAAAATTGTTAATTGAAAATTAATATGTACCGCCGAACATTTCCTGTCATGTTCCATGAGGTCATCTGTTCTATTCAGTGTCTTATTTTGTAATAGCAAGCATAGGATAATCCTTCTTGGTGATTTTAATGCATGTGGACTTGATTGGAATAAGCTTAGTTATTTTCTTTACAACCACCGCATGGAGAAAAAATGTAGCATGTTGTCTCGCTTTCTGTCCTTCTTTTCCCTTCAGCAGCGCAACTTTTTCGCTAATTCCTGTGGGAACGCCTTAGACCTTTGCCTCTGGAATGCTCAAATTATAAATGTCTCTCGTTTTGCCATTTACATTGTGCGTCCCGATAAGTTTCACCCGTCACTAAAGATAACGGTCTCTGTGTCAACCCTGCAACAAAACTCCCCCAGTGGCATTAATAAATCTTGTCACTTTGCTTTCAAGTGTGGTGATTACATTTGTTTATATGATATACTCTATACCACCACATGTTCACTGGTCGCAGACAAAACCAATGTTGATGATCAAGTGGATCTCTTTACGAAGCTTGTTTTGAGCAGAATGTGCAAATATCCTGTAGAGACCGAACTGCTCTAAATATCCTCGCTAATTCTCATCTGAACCTATAACTACCCTAAAGTATAAAGATCGCGCGCACATTAATTCTACATGTCCTGTGCAATAAGGGGAGAGAAGGATTGCGCTTTTTTTCGGAATACTTGCAAACGCCTCTATAAGCTTGATCGCGACTCATATATTGCATTCTTTAATGCAAGTTGCAAACATTCTTAAGGCATTGTTTAAGAGCGCCTCCGACCGGCTGGCAGGATTTTGGAAGTATATCCACAAGCGCTCTAGTAAACAAGGAGAGTGTTTTCGCCTGCTCGACTCTAGAGAAGTTTCTCATGTTTGAGTTTGCTCTTCATAACATATTGTATCTTACTGTGATGAACTCATTGATTCTTAATCAGCATGGATTTCTCACTGGCCGTTCCACTACCACAGATCTCCACGTTTCATGACACAGATCTCCGCGCCGATACTTCAAAGGGGGCAAGTTGACACCATTTACTGTCACCTTAGCACGAGAGAGAGAAGTGATAAGGTAAAGGTAGGGAAGTTAACCAGGCTGAGCCCAAGTTCTTGAGGTAGTCAGTCGCTCACTGCTTCTGATCAAGCTTAGACATTTTGGTGCTGACTCGTTAATTGTCAATCTCTTGCGCAGTTAGCTACTAGATAGAGCATGTTATATTAGCGTGAATGGCCAAGCGTCTTCATATTTCATGCAACCAGCGGCCTCCCTCAAAGATCAGTATTAGGACGACTCTTACTTTTAATTTTTGTTTATTTATTTCCGCTAACCGAAATTCTTCATTCCTTCTATATGCAGCTGACATCAATATCTTTAGTTAATTCATACTGTTCATGACTCTCACACCATGCATTCTGACCTGTTTTCCTCAATGATGCAAATATCCTCAACTTGCATGCTGCTAATTCCGAAATCACGACTTGCAAACGCAAAACAGCAAGCGCTTCTTTTTCTTATTCTTTTTAATTTGTAACATTGTGTAAGGTCTGGGATCAATTATCTCGGTGCACTTTTTGATACAACCATACACTTATCAGCCCACAATAAACGCGTTGCAATGCGGGGTATGCGCTTTCTTGTTTCTTTTTATGAACTTTCAATGGAATTCAATGCTGCTACACCATTTTTCTAATTGTACACAACTATCTGTCTTCTTCAACACAAATACGCTTTGGTCCTCTAGAATGGCATTACTCGATCCAACAGTGACATTATATACCGGGTCAAGGAAAAAAATTCTAAGCGTTTGTCGTCGCCACTTTGCTAACACGGACACTGGACCTTGTTCTAGCACTGTTGTATGATAGTCACTGCCCTTACTTTATTGCCTACACAATTGCGCTCACCTTTTGTTTCTTTTCACATTCCTTCACGGTATCCTCAGGTGCTCCGAACTCCTCAGTTGTATCATGTTTCGTAATACGCGCAAGATCATCAGAGAACCTAGACCGTTCCATGCTCCTGCCTGTCGACACCAACACAGATCTGTTCACATAATACTAAGACTTTATAACGCTTATTTTCATGGTCTCAATATTTTTCAAAACTCTCTGTTATTGTTCTTTTCAGAGCTTTGCGTTGTTGTGTCATAGTTTCACACATTGTTCAACCGCCCTTCTCCGCCTTTTCCCAAGGCCCCAAGGTATTCACCTTGGGCCTTGTTTTATGTGGACTCTTCTTTTGCAGATTATTCTCTTTTATTATAGATTTTTTTAACTGATAATAATTCCCCTGCCGTGTTCTTAATGTACGCATGCGCCTGCACTCAGACCTCATGTTTCTTCCTGGGCACGGTAAATAAATTATTGATGGAATGACAGTTGACAGTTAACAAGAACTTTATGGAAAGGTCCTGAGGAAAAACATTAGGGGAGCCGAAGGCACCCCAATCTAGTTGGTGGCTCCGCCCATGACGGAACCGGGAGCTGGTGGCTTTCGGTGACGTCGCGGGCCCTCTGGACGGCCTGTCGTTGATGCGTGAAGTCCGCGCTTTGCAGTAGGGCGTCCCACTTGGACTTGTCGTGAAAATCAGAGCCCGCGTTGAACGGGCACAACCACAGCATATGGTCGAAAGAACAGTACTCGTGCCCACATTCGGAGCATGATTGCAGGAAGTTGTAATCTATCCGATTGAGCGCTCTGGGGGTGAGGTACGATCTCGTCTGTAAGATACTGAACGTGACAGACTGAGCCCTGTTTAATTTTTGGTGAGGGGGGGGGGGGAATTTCCTCCTGCTCAGTCTGTGGTGGGATGTTATCTCGTTAAAGGTGGTAAGAGGGTCTTTAGGGGAGCAATCTTGTGAGAGAGCTGGACTGTTAGCCCGTGCGTGGTTCGTGAATTCACGCGCTAGGAAGTGGGCCTGCTTGTTGGGGTGGCAACCTGCTTGATTACCTACTTCTTTAACGTGGGCCGGGAACCAAGCGATGTGGTGACCTGCTATCTCGTTGTCTGCAGTATTTTGGAGACAATTGTTTCCTAGGCTAGCCGTGTGCTTAGACACTCAGGCTGACGAGAAGGCCCTAACGGCAGTGCGCGAGTCGGTGAAAACAGTCGTTGGGCCTTTGGCAGCGTAAAGGGCCAAAGCTATCGCTATTTCCTCCACCTCGTTTGCGTGCTTAGTGCAAACGGACGCAACGCTAATCAGCGTTCCTCGCGCGTCTACGACCGAGATTGCAAACCTGTTTTCGGTGCCGTATTTGGCCGCGTCAACAAAGAGTGCATCTGCCCCTTACGGATTAACTCTTTGAAGGATGGCTTTAGCCCGTGCGATTCTTTGGCCCTCGTTATATACCGGATGAATGTTTCTCGGTACGGGATCGACCGTTATACCTTCCTTGGCTTCTTTGGATAGGGGGTATCTGTCTAGCGGCGGTTGTATGGATGATATAGCTCTTTAAGTAAGGATTTTGTTTCCCGGCTTAGTTAACGAAAGCCTGGAGATCTGTGCAGTCAGATGTGCTTCGATTAATTTGTCGATAGTATTGTGAACGCCAAGCTCCAATAGTTTCTCCGTGCTAGAACATTGTGGGATTGAATGATTGGTTAATAATATAACCCTTGCCGCTAATCAGATTTGCCGCCCCGTTATCAATTTTGGCTTGACGACGCAAGTGCTACCTGAAGGCATAGCTGTGGCCACACTCCGGTCAGTGACAGACGACCACGTCACTTCTTTTGCAGCCGACGCGTCTCCAGATCCTCCTGATTACCCGCAGGATGCCATGAACTTCGATGGCCCATTACGTCCCATGGTAGCTCCGGACCTCGCACCTGCTCAAGCAGCCGCGTTATATCGCCTTTTGCTTTCCTACCGCGGCATATTTGACACTGACAATAGAACACTTGCTCAGACGTCCCTTGTTAAGCAGCAGATAAACACTGGTGATGCTGTTCCCATTCAGCGCTGACCATATCGCGTGTCCGCGGCAGAGCAGCAAGTTATTAAGCAGGAAGTAAACAAGATGTTCGCCAAAGGCATTGTTGAGCCCTCGTCGAGTCCTTGGGCGTCGCTGGTCGTGCTCGTCAAAAAGAAAGATGGCACGTGGCGTTTCTGCGTTGATTACTGGCAGCTAGACCGAATCAATAAAAAATGTGGTTGATCCCTCTTATATAGGAATCGGTATAGAACACGAAAGTGAAACGTGTCTTCACAGAAGTAGTGTAATGTTTATTGCACATTGATATATAATGTCTATTGGTGTTTTGTGGCTAAAGCGCCCTTAGGCGTTGATGCACCCACGCTGACGCCTGGTGGCACGTCTCCTCCATCACGACTACCAACGTCGATGACCATGAGCAACCGTCGTGCATATGGAAGCTGCACTACGCTACACACGCTAGCACAACGCGAAAGACGAAGTACGTAACTGACACACTAATACAACGCGCAAGACAAAGCACGTAACTGAATCGTCACCGAGTCAAATCAGCGCGTACAGCGCGTCGTAATTGCAGCCTCCGCGATCAACTTCAGAAACATTTTCAGAGCTAATTGCGGAGGCCACGCTCCGCTGTGCTGAGTACGGTGAACGCCACCTAGGTGGCGTTGGTAGTGCTTCTTGATGCCAGCGTCCCTTCGAATGCTGGCATCGAGGCGTCGTAGTGCTGAGACCACCGAAGCGTTCACTGTCGGTGCGCGTTAGTGTCATAATGCAGTACTTCTCTTTTCTGCTCGTAGGCGGCGGCACCGCCCCGAGCAAGAGCGCGGGTACACGGCGGAGTGTTAGATATATAAGGCGCGTCTGTGTAGCTCTCTGCAAATGCGTTTGTGGCGCAATGGGTTAAACGCTCGGCGATCTATCATCGCGGACCGAGAGGTCGTGGGTTCGATTTCCAAATTTTGCATGTTTGTGGAACATTTTCTTCTGGTTTCTTTCTTTGTATTATGTTCTATGACGTATTTCCGTGACGGAAATACGTCACGGAAATACGTATTTCCGTATTTTCGTAATACGTATTTCCGTAAATGACGTATTTCCGTGACGGAAATACGTCAGTGAAGTCTTGGTGGACCCCGGCATAAAACACTTTCGTGTTAAAAAGGACGTTTACCCTTTCACGAATCGACGACGCACTTGATTATCTTCAAGGTGCCAAATACTTTTCGTCTTTAAACCTTCGATCTTGTTATTCGCACATTTCCGTCGATGAGCAAGATCAAGAAAGACCGCTTTCGTCACTGCAGATGGCCTCTACCAATTCAAGGTTATGCCGTTCGGTCTATGCGATGCCCCCGCCGCGTTCGAAGGAATGATGGACTCTCTGCTGCAAGGTTTGAAATGGTCTACTTGCCTTTGTTACCTCGACAGCGTCCTTGTATTTTCTCGTACATTTGAGACGCACCTTGAGCGTGTCGCAGCTACCCTTGATGACTTCCGCAAGGCTGGGCTCCAATGAAACTCATCGAAGTGGCACTTTGGCCGCCGACAGCTTACCGTGCTAGGCCATCTTCCAGCGTACAACCCGGCCCGGAGAAGGTTCGAACAGTAATGGCTTTTTGTGTACCTCAGTCTGTCAAAGACGTCCCGAGTTTTGTTGGCTCTGTTCTTATTTCACACAGTTCGTGAAAGACTTCGCAGCAATCGCTTGACCGCTCACTGAACTTCTGAGGAAAGACGTGCCCTTTACGTGGGGTTCCCCTCAGGCTGCCGCGTTTTCACGCCTTATCGAGATTCTCACCAATCCACCTGTCTTGGTCCACTTTGACCCGTCCGCACCTACAGAGGTCAGAATCGATGCCAGTGATTATGGGATCGGCGCCGTCTTAGCGCAACGCCCACAAGGACACGACCGTGTTATAGCCTACGCGAGCCGGCTCCTGGCAATTGCAGAGCGCAACTATTCGATTAGCAAACGCGAATGCCTTGTTCTCATCTGGGCTGTTTCAAGGTTCCGCCCATATTTATATGGCAAGTCCTCAGTAATCACAGACTATCATGCGCTCTGTTGGCTTTCGTCGCTCAAGGATCCTACTGGATGGCTCGGTCATTGGGGCCTCGGACTACAAGAATATCCCTACACAGTGACTTACAAGTCGGGACACCAACACCAGGACGCAGACTGCCTCTCTCGCTACCCAGTCAAGACCCGATCTCTACGTCTGATACTGACACCGACAGTATCAGACAGCGAAGCTGTTTTAGCCAGCCGCAATTTGTGGTTCGTGGTGCGTATCAAGAAATTTATGAATAAATAAAAGAAAGAAGGCTTTCTTGCTGAGGCGGGATTCGAGCCCGCGTACCCCCGGTCCCAAAGCGAGCGTCGTAACCGCTAGGCTATACAGCCACGCTTACAGAACAGGTATTTATGCGAATCATATGATTGCGTTCGAGCGTCGTCGTCTTCGTCCACATCTGGCGCTTTCGCACGCTCGTCCTTAGGGAGCCTACATGCAAGTTCTCTGAGCGTTTGCATGTAGGCTCCCTACTCGTTATGTGCGAGGTGAAGATGTTTTGCGCGCTATGAGAGCGAGATAGAAAGAGGCGCATTCACGGAGCCGGTCTGCTGGAACGCGTTGTCGGCATTGTAACGCAGTGTCGGTGCTGCAAGCTGCGCTATGCAACGCGCAGTGACGGCCGTAAGTCTGAGGCGCGAGAAAAAATATCATCATCATGAGTAATGAGATGAAAAGTTCGAGCGCACTTCCGGAAAATGCTGGGCTACGATCGCCCGGCTTCGCTGTTTCAAGCGTTGCGCGGCCGAGCGCAAAGTTAATCGTTTTTCCCCCGCTCCATGTCGCCGACGAGTAGCGCCGTGACCCATCCTTGCGTATCATCATTGACCGCCTAGAATCGTCACTTGCCGACAGTTCCCTTCGCTTAGTCATACTTCAAGGTGGCGTACTCTACCGCCACAACTTTCACCCCCACGGCCCGGCGTTGCTCCTTTTGATCCCATAAGTACCTTCGCTCGGCTGTTCTTCACGAACTTCATGTCCTCCCAACGGCCGGTCACCTGGGTGTGTCACGTAGTGTCCTTAAGACCGGATCCGCCGACACTTCTTTTCGATAGGGCTTGCACGCTCCGTTCGAAGATACGTATTATCGTGTGAGAAATTCCAGCGACGATAGACACCATCGGCGCTCCCTGCCGGGTTCCTTCAGCCACTCGACATTCCCGTGGAGCCATTCTTTCGGGTTGGTTTGTACTTATTTGGCCCTTTTCCTCTGTCTACTTCTGGGAAGAGGTGGTTCGCTGTGGCCACAGATTACGCCCCGCGCTACGCCATCACCAGAGCGCTTCCTACAAGCTGCGCCACAGATGTCGCCGATTTTCTTCTACGCGACGTGATTTTATTACATGGAGCTCCACGACAGCTTCTCACAGACAGTGGCCGGACATTCCTATCAAAAGTTATCGTGGAAATCCTGCAGTCCTGTGCAACGAGGCACAAGCTATCCACGTCATACCATCCGCAAACAAATGGCCTCACACAGCGTCTCAATCGCACTCTCACAGACATGCTCGCGAAATATGTTTCTTCAGATCACACTGACTGGGGCCTCACTCTACCGTTTGTCACGTTTGCTTATAATTGCTCGCACCACGACACAGCTGGTTATTCCCCATTTTTCCTTCTGCTCGGCCGAGAACCAGCACTGCCCCTCGACACAACCCTCCCTGTTCACGCTGCACCGACAAGTGAATGTGCACTTGACGCCATGGCCCGCACTGCCCACGCAAGGGAAGTTGCCCGTGACCGCCTTCTGATTCCCAAGAGAGTGAAAACAAAGGTGGTTGTACTACCGGCGACACCGAGACGTGCACTTCCCACCTGGTTCTTTGGTGCTTCTATGGTCTCCGTCGCGTCAAGTCAGCCTGGCTGAAAAACTGCTGTCTCGCTACGCAGGCCCATACCGAGTGCTTCGTGCCGTGACTGCCGTCACCTACGAGATCGCCCCTGACGCCCCATCCGCTTCCCAGTCCAGTGATATCGTGCACGTTCAACGCCTCCTAAAACTTGAAGGCCTGCGCCTAAAAATTTGACGTCACTTCCTGCCGGCAATCGCCGCCGCGTCCCCGCGCTGTGGTAGAGCGGGTAGTGCCAACGCCGGCGTTGGTAGTGCGTTGTCGGCGGCTGCGATGTAAGCATAGCCACCTGCTTTTTATCCAGCGGCCGTGGCATCGCTGTCGGGGTCAACCCAATCTTTTGCCATCGCGGTTTGTGCGCGTTTTATTCGTGGTATGCTGTAATGGCTAATAAGTGCTGTGTAGCGGGTTGCTCCGGCAACTATAGTGCCGAGAAGAAAGTTCAGGTGTTCTCGTTTCCAAAGGACGACGACACGTTGAAGAAGTGGTTGCGTGCTATTCCGAGGAAGGATTTCGTGCCAACTTCATATACCAAGATACGAATACCTTTCAAGTGCATTTTTAGTTTGAATTTTTTTGGAACGGCTGTTTTCGGTTTTCTCACTGTGAAACGTCGCGCGTGCGAATGATATACAGGTGTCGTCTGTATGTTGGCACAAATAAAACGTTTTTGTTAACCCTTACGCCCGGTGCATCACGTCGACTACTTGCTGCTTGGTTGCCGCAGCGTCTGTTCACTTCTTTGTACGTGTCTGTAAATGTGTAGGCGCACCAGCAACGCGCAGAACTGTTGTCGACGCCGTAGGCGTTTTGCCCGCGTTCGCACCGAACGCGCACGGCGTTGGTTACTGTTGCCGGTGCCTCTGAGGGCGGCTCGGAGGTTTTCGACGAGATCAGAAGGGGACACTCGTCGAGCATCGTCGGAAGTCTTTGCCACCTTCTCGCCTCGCAACATTTCCATATAAACAAGTTTCTATTGGTAGATGTGTGCTTACTCGTGCTTAAGCAACTTCTTTATGTGCAACGTATGCTTGCAAATATCCACAATATTGGTGCCCCGGACGTGATTCAAACACGCAACCTTCTGATAACTTCGCATAACTGTATTAATCAGTGCATGCTCATGTGTAAGCTGTCAAATGCAAAAGTCTTGATGGAAGACTCATCACCGAAGACTGAGGAAGCTAGCCCTAGGGAAAAAAATCAGTATGCTAATAAGGCGGTTGAATAGCTTTAAATTTTACTGTCGATCTATTGCGGGTGTCTGCGTATATGTGCGCAAGAGAAAGGAAGCGCGTGTGCATGAGAAGGGAAGCGCAGTCGAGGACGGCACAAAACTAGGTGGGGTGATCAAGTCAGGAAATTTTGAGGCTCAAGTTAGAATCAGCTAGCGCAAGACAGGGGTAATCAGACATCGCAGGGAGAGGCCTTCGTCCTGCAGTGGACAATAAAGATGATGATGATTATGATGATGATGATAGATATGTTATGTAGAGATTTACCGTTCTTTGCCATAAACAAATGAGTTTTTTGCTTGTCTTGTTACACAAATGATTTTTGTTATTAAGTGATAGTGTTTGCGTATTTATTACAGAACAGTTAGGAAGGAAATGCGGGAAATCCATAACGTTTATGGGCATTTTATTGCTGCGGCAGTCTACGACTCATGAGTTTTTTTCTTATACTGGCTGCTCACATATTTACATGCATGTCTTGTATTATGCAGGTCTGTGCCGTTCACTTCGACCCATCATGCTGGAACGAATGACTTCGTAAACCGACCGGAAGACGGCAAAAGTGGTAGAAGTACCATTGCCTGTGCCACGTCTGCGCCCTTCGTCTGTGCCTAGCGTGTTCCCCGGGTGTCCTTCATACCTCTCGAACGAAAAACAGAGCTCGAGAGAAGCGCCAGACATGAAGCGATCCCGACAGGATGCCTCGGAACTTGCTCGTGCTATCCAAGAATCTGTTGCATCGTATGAAGCGGAGAAAGAAAGGCAACGCTTTTCAACACACCAAGAAATGAAAACATGCCGTCAAGCCGCATCAGTGCCAGATGTGTGGACTGTCGTACATATTGAGAGGTGCACAATGCTCCTGTACATTGTAAACGCAGTGAACCGTGTTTGAAGGCCTCCCTAACAGTGTTTGACAGTCTAAACTTCGTGCCTGCTATCAAGGAGTTCCAGTCAAAAAAGGCTGAGGAGGTGTTCCAGACGCAGTTAATGACGCAAGATCCTTGTTTAAAGTTTTGGACAGTCTGTTTATGTTGTCACGTGAGGAAGAAAACTGCCGCTTGGTAGATGCAATCAGTGTTCTCCTTGACAAGCTTGAAGGCAACATTCATGCTGAAAAAAGAGATGGTGAAGTTTTTGAAGGAACAGCTGCTAACATTCGCTAAACGGCGTGTCCAGTACAGTTCTCAACTAATGGTACTCTCATGTAGTTTGTACACCATATCAGCACATGCGTATAAGTTTTCAAGAAAGGTGAGCAGACTGACTTTGTCTCACCCGAGCACAATACGAAATGTGTGTTCATCTTACCAGCTAGCCCTACTGGCAGAGTCGTCAGGGAGCAGTTTTCTACAATATGTCGCACGCAGATTGAAGCAGCTACAGCCTCATGAGACTTGTGTTACGTTGATGTTGGATGAGATCCACATCAATCCTTTCATTGACTATAAAGGCCGGAGCATATGTGGTGCAGCTGCAAATTCCAGTGACGCAGCAACATTAGCTCACGTGTTTATGATGGAAGCCTGCTGACATCATTTTCGAGAGGTAGTCTATATTCTTCCAGTGAAAACATTGACTGGTCATGATCTCCATATCATACTGCAGAAGGCTATTTTGCGTCTGGAAGAAAAATTAGGTTTAAGGTGGTGGCAGTTGTCTGCGACAATCAGCCTGGATGACCCGCTATTCAGCCTGGATGACCCGCTATTCCGAGTCATGGCGCTGGCTCCGTTCTGCATAAAAGCCTCGCGCAACTTCATCGCTTCAGTGGGCAAGGCAGCAGCGACTGGCGACATG